>NC_140181.1:31727706-31752706 GCF_963971535.1 Notolepis coatsorum | reverse complement strand
GAGGTTGGGTAGGTGGGGTGGGGTTGGGTGGATGGGGAGGGGGAACTGTACATTGGAGGTGGGGGAGGGGACACTGTACACTGTACATTGATTGTTTACGTTGGCAACACGGGTCGCTAAGGAATTTAACTTGCTTACGTAGAAACAATGCAAGATAACAAGACCTTTCATTATAACGTCTTGTTATGACTAAGATATCAAGAATTTACTCCCGGAAAATCTTTATGTATGGTGATAACGAGTATACAGTTAACTTAGCTCCTGTACTCTGTCGTCTACTCTAAGCCATCCTAGGTTGTCAAAGTGGGCAGGGTGAGGTGGGTTCTAGAAGTAAGGTCAAGCAGTAGTCTGACCAGTTTGTTTTGTGATATTTGTAATCTTGTTTTTAGAGCCTTTGAGGTGCTTTGGTACCATGAGGTGCAAGCATAGTCATAGTACCCTTGAATGAGTGCTCCTGCCAGAGTCTTCAGGGTATTCGTGTTTACCAGAGAGGAGATCCGGTACAATAATCTAGTTTGTTGGTTGACTTTTTTTTTATTACATTGGATGCCATTTTGTCACAGGAAAGATTTGCCTCTAGGATGGAACCCAGGTAGGTAATTTCATCTTTCCTTATGACAATATTGTCACCCACTGTAACTGAGAAGCTGTTGGCCTTGCTGAGTTATTGTTATCCTACCTTTAAAATGGATATGGTTATCCTTATTCTTTTTTTCTCTCAATATACTCCTGAACTGGTTTTCTCAAGCAGCTCTTGCCCAAATGTATCTAGTTGTAAGACTAACCCTGATTCTGAATATTATTACATTTATAGTAATTAGATTATGTTTTGCCAACAAGTTGATAATGAATTTTTTTGGTGAAGCGCGTATTATGACTTGTTTAGGACTCGAAACTCAAAGGTTAGGACTTGGGACTCGACTTGGGACTTGTCAGTCTTGACTTGGGACTTGACTCGAGACTTGCCTGTCTTGACTTGGGACTTGACTCGGGACTTGAGTACCAAGACTTGAGACTGACTTGTGACTTGCAAAACAATGACTTGGTCCCACCTCTGGTTCCCTGTATCTAAAAAAATGTGTCAGAGGGGGAACTCTAGGCCCAGGAGGTCGCAGCGTGGGTTCCCCCAGCCCCGCCCTCGCCAGGCTGGGTATTACGTTAGTGCCTCCCCCGTCCGGATTTCCGATCCCGCGGTGGTCAGTCAGGCACGCGTAATTTGGGTGGTAGTAATATCACTACAGGGCTACGGTGTGTAGAGACTCACCCTATCAGGCAGCGTGGGGACCATGTCCAGCCGCATGAGCAGGCTGTCCCCAGCAAGCTATGCCGGGAAGATGCTCAGCGGGGGAACTACCTCATTCACCGGGGGTGATGAGCGCTCCCCCGTATCAGACCGCCCCTTTTTGTCGGGGTCCCCCTTGGGTGCGATTGCCTCGTTGGTAGAGTCAGGGTGCGATATCCCGACTCCGTGAGACACCTTGCTTGCGCGGTTGGCGAAACCAGGGTTTGCAGTTGGCGGCGGGGGTGCTTTGGCATTTTTACCACGTATGGCTACAGTAGTGCCATATGTCTGTGTGGATGGAGAGAACGCTGAGGGCGGGGCTTGTGTTACAGTTTGCACACCCCCACCCTCCGTTTTTGGGTTTGGTACAGACTCTATTGTCAGAGTCCGCGGCAGTGACAGCCCTGGCCGAAGAGATTCGTTCTCTGGTGGCGAAGCAGGCTATTGTTGTGGTCCCATGGGAGGACGCAATGAGTGGCGTTTACTCCCGATATTCTCTGGTGCCCGAGAAGTCGGGGTGGTGTCAGACCCATACTGGACCTGTCCCATGGAAGGTTCAGAATGTTGACCATCAAACACCTGTTAAGCGCTGTCAGAGTGGGAGACTGGTTCACCTCCATAGACCTGAAGGATGCGTATTTTCACATCCCGATCTTCCCTCCTCACAGGAAATACCTACGCTTCCTGTTTCAGGGCATAGTGTACGAGTACCAGAGGCTGCCGTTCGGCTACTCTCTGGCTCCTCGCATCTTCACCAAGTGCGTGGAGACCGCGCTGGGGCCTCTGCGTCTTCAGGGGATACAAATTTTATTCTACCCTAGACGACGTTCTGGTCCTCAGCCGGTCAGAGGAGATGGCCAAGTCTCATACCAGGCAGGTGGTGGAATTCCTCACCAGCCTGGGTTTTGCTGTGAACTGGAAGAAGAGTACTCCTCTTCCCAGTCAACAGGTGGAGTACTTGGGCTTAATTCTAAGCTCAAGGTCTATGTGGGCATTCCTCTCAGAGCGGCGGCGAGAGGATATTCTCGGCATGCTCGGGAGGTTCCGTCCCGGCAGGACGGTTACGGCGCTGTCCGTGATGCGCCTGCTCGGTATGATGGCATCTGCTCAAGCTGTGGTCCCTCTTGGCCTCCTCTTCATGAGGAGGATACAGAGGTGGGTTTTTCAGTATGAAAATAGACCCTGTGAGAGTCAAGTGGAAGCAGCTGAAGGTTCCCATGTCAGTACTGGGGGACCTCGCCCACTGGGTCCCCATGGGCAGCAAGCTGTCACACGTCACGGTCTTCACCGACGCCTCCCTCACGGGATGGGGGGGAAACGTGTCGGACCGACGCAGTAGGGGGCAGCTGGCAAGGACCATGCTGCCCGGTCTGCACTACATATCAATGTGTTGGAATTGAAGGCAGTGCTTCTAGTCCTCAGACAGCTCGGCCATCATGTGATGGGCGAGCATGTTCTGATCAGGACGGACAGCACGACGTCGGCGTCGTATATCAACAGACAGGGAGGAGTATGCTCCCCCCGTCTCCACCGGGCGGCGGCCGATTCGGTCCGTGGCCGCCCGGGATTCTGTACGCGTTCCCCCCCATACACCTGATAGCTCAGCTGTTGGAGCGGGTACGTCAGGAGCGCAGGACTTTCATCCTGGTCGTGCCGGACCGGGGGAACAGCTGTGTGGTTCCCGGCCCTGATTAAGCTCTTGGTGGCCCCGCCGTGGCCTGTTCCATGGTCACCGCGGGCCCTCTCTCAGGCACGCGGAACACTGTTTCTGCCTCCTGTTCTGGGGCAGCCTCTAATGGCTTGGCTGCTGAAAGGGTGAATCTGGAGGGGATGCATCTTAACTCTACTGTGGTTAACACCATCCAGAACACGCGTGCTCCGTCCACTACCGCAGTTTACGCAGGGAAGTGGCGTATGTTTCGAGAGTGGTGTGAGGTTGGGGGCCTGGACCCGGTGTCATGCCCCCTGGACTCGGTTCTGTCCTTCCTCCACTCTATCCTGGATAGGCGGTCGGCCTCGACAGTGAAGGTATACGCCGCAGCTATATCTTCTTGTCATGTGGGCTTTGAGGGCAGAACACTGTTCAGCCACCCTCTCGTGAGATGTTTCCTGCTTGGCGCATGGCGTCTCAAGCCTGTGGAACGTGCTCTGTCTCCGAGTCGGGACCTCCAACTGTTCCTGGAAAGGCTGTTGGGGGCCCCGTTTGAGCCTCTTGAGCAGGCGCCATTGGATCGTCTGTCTTTAAGACCGCGTTCCTTTTGGCCATCACCTCCGCTAAACGCGTGGGTGAGCTGTGTGCTCTCTCAGTGCGGAGTGCCTGTCTATTCGGGCCGATAGCAGTGCGACTCTGAGGCCTAACCCGGCCTTCGTGCCAAAGAATATCCGGAGCTCTTATCACTCCAGGGATATTATGCTTCAGGCATTTCACCCTCCTCCTCACACTAGTGAGTTGGAGGCGAGCCTTCACCTGTTGTGTCCTGTCCGTGCGCTGAAGGTTTACCTTAGTCGCACGCAGGATCTCAGGGCTACCGATCAACTGTTGTTTGTTACGGTGGCTCTCACGCGGGTAAGGCGCTGTCCAAGCAACGCCTGTCACATTGGTTGTGCGAGGGCACTGTTATGTCACGTGGTCCCACTTGCACTGTGCGTTCTAGGGTGACTGGTTTCCTTTTTCGCACATTGGTTGTAGTTGACTGCCTCCCCCCCTTCGTTAGGATGGGCGGGTGGACGGGACTCCCCTCCTCCCTGGCAGGGGCTTATGGGCCCTCAGGGGGTGCATTTGATGTGGCCACGCCTCCGCTCTGCCCCATTTGATCTCATAATGGCAGAGCGAGACGCGATTGGCCAGTATGAATATATAAGGAAGGTTATCCTATAACCCTAGTTATATGAATACTGGCTGAGCGTCTCGCTCTTCAGCGCCCTGAGGACCCTTGGATGTTTTTTGGGTTTATCCCATTGCACGATTTGGTTGGCTGCTGTGGAAAAGATAAAAGAGCTCATATAAAATTGTGAATTTTGATTTTTGATTGCTGAGTGGTATGCGGTGTGTGTGGTTCACGGGGATGAGCGGGGGGGGGGGGGGGGGGGGGTGGGAGCGAGCGAGTGTCCATGTATATTGCTTTTTCGTTTTGTTTTTGGTGTTTTTTGTGTGCAGTCTGTCTCAATTATTGTCTTGTCATGTTGTGTTAAGTTGTTGCATTGGGATGTCTTTATGTATTATTATTATTATTGTATTGTGATATGTCTTTGTTTCATGTTTGAAAAAATTTAATAAAAATATTTGATCACAAAAAAAGCAATATATCCCATTGATTGGTATACAGTGGGACAGACCCTTGTTTGATATAGCTATAAACCTGCATTTGTCACAATCATGGCGAGAGCCGCCATTTCTCTACCTACTTCCACGCCCTTATATGGGCAGCTTCCGACGCCATCTATCAGCCCAGCTGAGAGTCATCAGCCCATCAGCCCAGCTGAGAGCCATCAGCTCATCAACGGTCTGGATATCAACCCTGCGGATCCTGTTCCTGATCGTCTCAGTGTTATTCTATCTACCCTAGGTACGAGGACGTACTTAGCCTTGCCTGCTCTGTCTGTACTGCCTGCCATGTCCTAACCTCTGTTCTCCCCTGTGCCCAGGACCACCACTCCCGGCCGACGCTGTCTCCTGAGTCCTGACGTACTACCTGCCTGGACATTCCTGAGAAACTCAAGCAAGAGTCACTACTCGTCTAATGTCGCACATTCTTGTATATTCTCTATTGCATTGTCTGCTCGGAACCCAAAGGAATTAAAACCTACTTAAAACGCTCCATTCTCTCTCTCCCTGTGTTCTGCTATTGGGCTCCGCCACCGCTGTTGAAGTAATTTGTAATCCTGTCACCCAAGCTGGAGTAGTTATACCGTATCGTCTTGCTAATAGTGGGGAATATTTCAATTCCGAGACATTTAAAGTGCTCCACCATAAGTATGTTTGCAGGCAGGATGGTAGCCTTCGCAGGCACATTAAGTGGAAGAAAGGCAGATTTTGGCCAGTTGATCTTAAATCTGGATAGGCTGCCAAACTCATCTATCGCATTGAGAAGATGAGGTAGAGAGACGGAGGGATTCTGCATAAACAGGAGTACATCATCTGCGTATAAACTGATATGGTGCAGTGTGCCCTGAATTGAAACAGGAGAAATTATTTGGGATTGTCTTATGTATTGAGCTAGAGGTTCGAGGGATAAGGCGAAAAGACCGGGACTAAGAGGGCAACCCTGTCTAGAAGAGCGCGAGACAGAGAAGAGTGGCGAGCAGAACTTTCCTGTTAAGATCATGGCCGAAGGCCCTGTGTAGAGAACTTTGATCATATGAATAAAATCCTCTCCCAGCCCCATTCTTCTAAGAACTGCCCACAGGTAAGACCACTCCAATCTGTCAAATGCCTTCATTGCGTCCAAGGACATGACCGCTGTAGGAACTGCAACATCCTTGCTGGCATCAATCACATGCAGTAACCGTCTGATGTTATCAGTAACCAGGCGGCCTCTTATGAAGCCGGTCTGATCAGGATGAACTAGAGATGTCATATGCTTTTGAAGTCGGGTGGCTAGAACCTTGGCATATAGCTTAAGATCGGCTCCGAGGAGACTTAGGGGCCTATAGCTGCCACACTCGGTTGGGTCCTTATCTTTCTTGAGTAAAACAGATATAAGTGCCATATTGACATCTCTGGAAAAATTGCCCTCTTTGATTGAATGTAAAATCATTGAGAGTAATAAGGGACAGAGTACATCCCAGAATGCGAGATAGTTCCGGTGGGATGCCGTCCCATCCGGGAGCCTTGCCCCGTTGCATATCCGCAATCGCCTCTCTAAGTTCAGCTAGCGTGATAGGTGCAGCTAACAGTTTAGCACTATCTTCCGAGATATGTGGTAAGTTGATTTGATCAAGGAAATCCTCCAGCTTGGTATGATCAAAGACCACCTCTGACTTGTACAGATTGGAATAGAAAGAGCGAAATGTATCATTAATCTTTTTGGGGTTGGTGATTACCTCCCCCTGCTGGTTCTTAATGGAAGGGATATCCGCAAATTGCTCACTGGCACGTATCTTCATAGCAAGAAGGTGCCTAGGCCTGGAGCCGTGAAAGTAGTAGTGTTGTCTTGTTCTGTGCATCTGAGATTCAGATTGTTGTCTTAAAATGGAGTTAATCTCCTTTTTTACTACTTAATTTGAAGCTCCAGTCAACTAGAGTAGTTGTGCTGCAATGAAGAGATCAACGTGGCATGAAGCTTTTCCAGTTCCACCAGCTTGGAGAGACGTCCCTTGCGGAGATTAGATGCAAAGAGAGTAGTGTTATTTCTGATAAAACCCTTAACTGAATCCCATAAAATTCAAGGATCCTGTACCGAGCCTGAATTAAACTGCAGGAATTCAGTGAGCTTTTCTTTAAATTGCAAGTTAAAATCCCCATTTTTCAGCAGTGTAGAGTTAAAGCGCCACTTAGGGGCACGGGACGTTATTTTACTGAGTGAAACCTTAAGTAGGATACCTTTATGGTCTGAAAGTGCTATGGGTAATAAGTTAACATCAAAGCTATCAAAGAGCCGTGTGGAAGGCGTGTAGCGCAGCGGACTAAAAGTCTGTATGCCACCGCAGAGACAGTGGGATCGAATTCAGCTGTGGTACCTCCGGCTTGGTCGGCCGTCCATACTGACACAATTGGCAGGTGGGAAAGCCGGTGGGGTGGGTCCTGGTCGTTGTAAACAGCGACTCCTACAGTTCGGTCGGGGCGCCTGCACAGCGAGGGAAGGATCTGGGGGAGGTAGTGTGACCCTTCCACACGTTACACTCCCCCAGTGAGAGTCCGCGCTGCCAGGTGAAAAGAAGTGGTGGGCTGGCTGCACATGTGTCGGAGGAAGCATGTGATAGTCTCAGCCCTCCCAGACCGACGGTAGGGGGTAGAGTGCGCAACGACCAGGAAGGGGATTGGGAATTGGCATAATGACTAACATTGGGATGGGAGAAAAATGGAAAAAGGAGGGGGGAAAAGTTAATACAAAAGAGCCGTGGGAAGAAAAAAACATAATCAATCCTGGAAAAAGTCTTATATCTCGATGAGAAGAAGGAATAATCTCTTGCGGATGGGTTGAGCGATCGCCACATATCGATTACCCCGTGTCCTTAGACCAGGCACGTAGGGCCACGGTAGCTTGCTTCTGATCAGGGGTTTCAGCGTTACTGGACCTATCAATCAATGGATCCCAAACCGCATTAAAATCAGCTCCTACTATTAATGAGTAATCAGGTATTTTCAGCATTGCTGCATAAAAATTAGCCTCATACACATTAGGGGCGTAAGCAGAAATCAGCGCAATTTTCCAGTTGGAACATTCTATTTTAGCAATAGTAATTCGACCTTCTGAATCGGACCACACATCTAACAATTTAATATTCAATTTTCGCTTCGCTATTATGGCTACCCCTCGTGACCTGGTGTCAAAAGAAGAATAACCTATGTTATGGTAAAATGTATTTGCCAGTCTTGCGTTATCCGCCAATAAAAGGTGTGTTTCACTCAGTAATGCAAGATCCACTTCCTTCCTTTTTAGCCACGTTAGTACCCTTGTGTGTTTATGTGGTATATTGAGATCCCCTGTATTCCAGATCAATATGTTCAAACTAGCCATAGTCTAAGAAGGCTGCAGTATGACTGAATGTAATTCGTTTGGAGTAGAGTACCATAGCAGTTATATAACCATTTGTTAAGGTCCTATTGAGATCAGAGTGTGAGCGTGAGAACAAACATAAAACAGAGCGATTCAAATTGAAAGAAAAACATAAAACCACACAATATCCCATTCCCACCCCCCTCCCCCCTTCAAAATACTTGTCCGGTAGCGATCAAACATCAGTTGGTCAAACCTGACCGAGCACAGCAACCACAGCAACAATATGTATCTTAACCATACTAATAACTTGTAAGTATATTGTAACAAATCAGAAAAATAGAACCCATTTCACTCTACTGAGAGGAGAATTCTATACAACGCTATATGTGCCGTTTAAAGTGCCGGCAATAATAACAGGAGTAATAAAAACACAATTCGTCTAATATGAACTATAGCAGACAATATAAGGTCAATGCGTTAAAGAGCGCCGGTCATCCGCATTATACTTGAAAAAAGAAAATCAGTGTGCAACCATAGCTAAACACGCGGCGAGGTATAGTGTTAGCTAGGAGAGCTGGTTAGCCGGCATGTCTTGAGCATAGCTTAATTAGGCTAAGGCTTGTTAGCCCGATTAGATAGCTCCGCCAAGAGGGATCCTTCCCTCTCGACCGGCCGATACGTTAGCATATAGCTCTTTCGAGTGAAAGTTATGAAGTACAGTCCATCCAAATACAAACTTGAAAAAAGATAGTTTGCATAACAGTCAATGCAAAGTTCAGTAGCGAAGTTCAATGCTCAGACAATAAAAAGACTAGTGCGTCAAAAAGCACAAGTCGTCTGAATTATATTCGAAAATAGTCAATGTACATACCCATTTCCAGAGTAGGGTGCCCACTAGGGTGTTCGATATTGGGATGTTTGTCCTGCGTCCCGCTACAACATAACAATGTCTTTTTTTTTTTATATATTATTATTAATTTTTTTTTAAATGTTAATTTAATGCCTCTTATATTTAAAATAAAAAAATTGGGCGACGTCAAACCAATGCGCAGCCGAGCGGAGCAGCTCGACTCGAGTCTCGCGAGTCGCGCTGCCTGTCACTGTCAGACAGTCCAAGGCCGAGGCAGCTGCAGTGTGTGTGACGTCAGTCATACCTGATGTTTCTGCAGAATAGCCTAAAGCTTTTTTTACGATGCAGTGCTTGAAGTTGAGGGGGATGACACAACTGTCTGTGAGCTTTTCCAGCTCATGACCAGTCTAAGACTGAAACTTGAACAACGATCAAAGGACCGTTATTTTGGATTCGAGACCAGTGCTCTCATGCAGAGGTTTCCTACCACACAGGCTGCTGCGATCGAACAGGACTTTTTAATTTTCTATCAGAGAGCGCTCGCTTACCTAGAGTCCTAGACAAATGGTTTGATTTCTCTGATAAGAATTACCAGGTGTCATGCTTGGCTCTCAAGAAGAGAGCATTCAGCTTCCAAGAGCTTCGCGAAGCAGCTGAAGCTCTTAATATCAGCAGCAAACTGGACTCTGCATTGTTTAAAAAATGTTGTGGGTTCACCAGACACATATTGCAGAGACTGTGCTGTCTCACCTTTTCTTTATGTTATATAGGGTTTGTGGAGACTTTGGGTCTCACCCTTTTTGTTATATGAGTAGCTGAGTGATCCGCTATTCACAATAAAAACATTATTATATTGTGAAGATCAACCATCGCATTCCGTCTCCTCTCTTCTACACTTCACTGCTAATAATGCTCAGGAAAAGATGGCTGAAAAGACTTAGCTCCTGCTCTTTCTATTAATGGAGTGATTTTATCAGCTTGGATACCAAGATTGATGGTTACCTGCTTAATGATGAAAGTGTGATTAAATAAACATGTTGGTGACATAGACAGTAGCGGCTGAGAAGGTGATTGGTGAAGCATCTATACAGTTTAATAAGATTAATAACAAAATGTGCTATATATAGCCTACCATCTGCGTCGAATATGAAATAACGGCATTTAAATAATAAATACATTTATTTAATTTTAATTAGCAAAAAATTTAAAAAATTTAAAAAAAATCCCTCCCGCAAAAGCAGTGCTGCTGTCCTGCGACTGGACCATTTTGACCTGGTCACCCTATTCCGGAGATATATAGCGTAGATAATACCATGCATTTTACCGTTATGTTGAATCGAAAGGCTGTGTTAGGCGAGTGGAACGAAATAGTTCGTTGAAAGAGCCCGATAGCCAGCATAGCTTGCGCTAAGCTAAACAAGGCCCGAAGCCCTGCTACTCCCCGGTGCTCGTCGTCTCGGACGGGGTGGACAGCGCCATGTCGCGTCTGAGGAACCGCTCCGCTTCGGACGCCGTTGTGAATAGGTGGTTGACGGACACAACTCCGCGGCCCTCCTTGTTTTTCAGAGTTGCAGGGTAAATTAGGAATGCTTCTATGCCCCTCTCACGAGCAATCCCCATGGCTTTCGAGAAGGCCCTGTGGCGCCTGGCGGTATGGTCGCTGAAATCAGCGGCGAATCTCAGTGTATAGTTGCCCATTTTCGGGGGGTGTTTTCTTGCTTCTCGTAAAATAGCCTGTCTTGTAGGGAACCGCAGGCAGCAAAAGATAAAAGTGCGTGAATGTCCGGCTTTATCCGTGGGGCCATTTCTAAAAATTCTATGCGCCCGCTCAATCTCCGGTGTTTTAATGGACGGATCATCTTTTCTAGGTATGAAATCGGCGCATCTTCTTCGATGTCCTCTGGCAAGCCATAATCTCTATTACACATCCTGTTCCGGTCCTCCAGATATGCAATCTTATTTTCATAGTTGTAACTGAGGGGTACAATTCCCTGACTGTATTGATAAGTATGGTATCATTAAACCACTACCGCTTTATGTACTTTAACTACTGGCCATACAGTACACGATATCTAAATATGATGAACACTTTCCCACCATGAAACCAGGTCCACACAAAGGTAATAATCAAATATTTAATATATAGCAAAAGGTACATATTATATTCACCATTACATTTATGATTTGAATGCTCTTGTAAGGCAAATGAGTACTCGTAGGCAAATCAACACTGAATGTCCAATCTCTGGTTACGCAGGAAGCAAGTATACAACCTGGCTCTTAGGGAATTATAACTATGGCACTTAATGATTATAGCTGGATATACTGTAAGGGTCCTGCCGGTTGTAAGCCGGTAGGGGGGGTAGGAGAGCCGTCGGCAGTATCCCGTCTGGTCAACGATGTCTAGGGAGACTTCACGTACAGAAGACAGTGCAGTAGAATCTTGATCCACAGATGAATACACCTTGGCTCTCTTGTAGGCTGTAGCTGTAGCTGTAGCTCCACAGTGAAGAAGAAGCGAGGCGACCTCAGTCTGGTCTGAGCGCCGTCTCACCTTGACTCCTCTCGGGGTAGATCCAACACTCACCGGTGTTGGCGATTCTCCGCTCCACAAATCAAAGTACCAAAGCAAACATATATTCCATGCCGCATAGGGCTCAGCAGTCGTCGGGTAGGTAATCCAATGTACAGGTCCACTCGGTCCTCGCCTAGAACTCCTCGGATGAAAGCACCACGTGTGGTCTGCCCAACCTGGTTAAGACTCTAGATAACACGAGGAAGTGATGGGGGTGCTGCTCACTTTAGAACTCTAACCGCACGATGCACCATACATAATAGACTATTATTACTTAATAGAAATACGGTGCCAAACTCTGGCAATTCAGCTATTAATTCGCACGAGGTCTCACTGCTATTCTAAGGCCAAACAGGCCATACTACACCGCACGCGGTATCGTGGGGTGAGGCTTCACGTTCTGTTACTTAGTTGGGTAGAAGGGTAAGGACTAAGGGATAAGAGGACTTCTACATTTCTTGCGCCATATTTATATGCACAGTGAACAAATAGTGCCACTCTGCTTTCGGTAGCCGTATTCCAGGTCTCAGGTCGAAATGTTTGTATCTAATTAGTTATTGTGTTCATTATTATTTATCAGTTTATGAAGACATCCTGTTTGACGGTGAGGGAAAATAAATATCATTTTCCCAGTAAAGCTGCCTGCACGTATCATTGGGACAAAGGACTGTTTTGGTATGAGACCAGCAGTATAACACCGGCGCGTCAGCCAGTCTAACTACGGGATCAAAATTGCTCAGTAGCTCCGTATAAGACGGGAGCTCCTTTAATATTAGTCAAAAACCAGCACCAGTTAGACTCTCGTTCTGAGACTGGGGAGGATTCGCTGCGTTTGGTACGTCAGGGCCACTCCACCGGAGGAAGACGAGGAGCTGCTGTTGTCATTTGTGGAGGAAAAGGTTTCTACTGTTTGCTGCTGCATCGGGGATCCGCCTGCAGCCGTTCGTGGACGAGGAAGACACCGGTGCTGACCCGAAGTTTGGCTGAGGAACAGTACTGGACCGCGAGTACTGGTCTGTGAGCGACAGCATGGTATCCAACGCAAGGAGGTAGGAGTATAGGGCTATATAAATACATGGCCATGTAAATTTGTGTGCACACATAACTTGGGGTTGAGCATAAATCCATGGTTGCTGAAGAGGAATAACACTTGACTACGCGGACCTTTTTGTATTGACTATGTTGCGCGACTCGTCACCAGCCGTCTCGTTTTAACTCAGACTATCTAATAACATGGCGACGTCTTGGTTTCATGTTAAATAATGAGAAGGAAAAAGTAGAGAATGCTCTTACAGATTTGAGTCAGGTGTGTTATGAGGCGAAATGCATACATGACAATCTGTTGGGTTATACGTTACATGATGAAAAAGAAGAACAAGACATCTGGTTTAAAGCAAAAATGTTGTCAATCAATGAGTGTATTTCAAATGCAAAACTGTGGGTTTCAAATATTAAAGGTATAACGAATGTACATGATGAAAATGATGGTAAAACAACTGAAGGTGATTAGCATTTAATTGATGATGGTATTGCTCCAAATGACAGTGTGTGGTAAATATTGACGTTGAATTTCATAAATAATATGTGTGAATAATTAGAGAGTCATAATGTAGGAGAGACAGACATTCCACACCAACCCCCTCTCATGAGAAGGCTGCTTACCCAAATGGTATGTAGGAGAACAGTTACAGGTCACAAAGCCCCCTCAAGCTAAATGTAATCAAGAGACAACAAGGACTATGTAAATAAGTTGCACCCCACAGATGAAATGGGGACTCAATCTAAATCCTGGTAAATTTAACACTGTTATATTATCTGGTAAATAAAGGTTGGTGTAGGTAACTTACAAAGAATACTACCATTTAGGATGTCACATGAAAGGAAGGGTGATTACACTCTTGATATAGAAGTCATCACAGCTACTCTGTCAACAAGCAGAGTGGGTTTTCAGTGCTAAATATGGATGGATACAGGGGTGACAGAGAGCCATTCTCCACCCCCCACTATAGAATTCTGGTTAGTACTGTATGGTAATATGGCCAAAAGGAGGAGGCTATTCACACCACCCCACCAGATGACATCACACCAGCCCCCACCCGTGGGACAAGACCCACACAGAAGATCAAGGAGGTGGGGGCAGCCGGCCCCCCCCCCCCAGAGAAACCCAGAGGTGGGGGCTGCCAGCCCCCACAGGAGACCGCCCACAGAAGACGCCTGATTGGACCAAATGTATTAGTAAAATGTACTATTATTGGCTAGAAATTATAGGATATAAGGGGATACAAAATGGTAGTTCAGGAGCCCAGATCAACCAACCCCGATCTGCGGCTCCACCCCTCCACCATCGAGAGACTGCTGCTGTGCCGTTTGCATTTTATGTGAGTAAATACAAGGGAAACACCATTTGTTGTTTAAGTTTAGTGTAATCCTTAAATATCTGAAACCAGATTTTCTCATGTATAATGTGTGCAGTATGGTCAATGTATGTTCAAATTATGTTACCAAGTGACTGTTTTTGTACATATTGGGGTTTGATTATGCAAACCTGATTGTGATTTCTGTACACAGACAGCCCTGTTAATGTTTTCTGATAATCTTTTGTCTTATTCACCTTGGCCTCTGGCTCTGATCAAATAAATGTTGAATTGGACTATAGTTCATGGTTTGTCTGGCTACACGTTTAATTCTTCATCTGCTTTAAGTCAGATGAAGAGATCAACAATTCTATCAATATGAACCCTTTCTCCTCCTTCCAGATAAGCAATCTCATTGTACTGTACTACAATAACCTTAGATTATTGTAGGGTTCTGTGGGAATTTACTACAGAAATGGTGCCGTTCTTCCCGCCCTGTTGTATCCCCCCCTGAAGAGGTGCGGTGAGGTCTCTGGGCCTTGCTGTGTGTTGGGGACGTACGGGGAAAAGAGCTGGGGGTTGCTGCGTTTGAAGTTGCAGACAAGGGGCTTGTTGTCTGAAATGGAGGAGAGAGGGACAGGATGAAGGTTGGTTGTGTACGCCACTTGTTGGGACCCACGGTGAATATGGCCTTTTGCATGCAGAGATGGGGGAGCGGTGACTTAGGTTAGGATGTCCGGAGGTATGAGGATCGCGCTTGTTGTGCAGTGAACATGCAAACGTGGGCTTTTTATGTTTGTGTGTTTGTTCAGACGCAGGAGGCCGTTCCCGGCCTATGCGGGCCATGGGGGTTGAGTCTCGTATGGAATATACTTTATGAACTATACGAGGGGGGTTGCACCAAGTAGCCTCATGTAAAAATGAAGAGAAATGTTGGGATTCACAGCCTATCTGATTACGGGACAGGTTATAGCGTCGTATGGCGACTGACTAAAGGTTTTCCTGGCCAGGAAACAAGGATTAGTCTGTGGCGTGCGATAGGGAGCGCTTCCTGAACAATACGAGTTCCCAAGAACGTATTTTCGGGAAAAGGAGCGCTAGAATGATTGGGATTTGCGTATTCTGGAGGGGGAAGAGAGCCGTGTGTAATAGAAAGGCTCTGTTGCCTCTTTAGAACATGTAAATCAGTTTGGTAAGATGAATTAGGACCTTCGTGATTGGGGAAATGGTGTGTGAGGTTGCGGGATTATTACGTAGTGATTAATATAAGCGGGTCGTGTTCATGCTTGAGGGGCTTCGATAAGATAGTTTTGCAGACTGAACATGGATAGTCGTGACATGGTATCTGGGTAAGCTATCGAGCCGAATTAAATGAAGGTGTGTGTTCGATTTTAGAGCGCGTGTCGAGCAGATCCGGAGATCTTTTTTGACCTGGAGCATAACCGGCGTGTTGATTGAACTGCGTACGCTGTAATAATGAATAAGTACTTAGAAAACATTTGGTTAAGATGACTGATAAAGTACTTAGTGGAAATTCGACAACAGAGCTATGGTAAGCTTAAACATTCAGTAATGATTGTATGTAAGTACTATGGCTATGGTTAGGAATGATTGGGGAAACGTAGGAGCTTATTGTTGTATTGTTATGATATTTTAATGACCAACGAACATAGGTCTGGGGCGAGTCATATTGGTGATTGGGGCTAGCTAGCTTAGCTCTGTGGAAAAGTCCGCGGTGAAACTGGGGACGTTACGACGGCGTTATGAGAGAATTGATTAAACACTGTGGCGGCGATTGCAGGTAAGAAGCGAATCAAGGCGTAGGGTGGAGAGATTGTGGCCGTTTTGAGGGTTATTATTGATGCGGTAGCGATTGTGTATGATATTAAGAAGTCGCTGCTTGATGACGTCGTGGTGTTGAAGAGAGTGTGTAACGTTCACGGTACTATGGAGCGAGGCGGAGAGAAGGGTAGGAGAGATGATTCGTGTTGGACTATGTGTGCGGCGTTGGTTGGAGTGAATGTTCTAAAAATTATTTTATTGTATAGTTTTAAAGTGGTTGGTTATTTTAAGCTTGTGTGAATTGTTTATGGTTGGATTGGTACTGGGCGGATTGCGTGGATGAACGGATCTTGAAAGGCACGGCTCCCATGAGGGCATTGAACGTCGCATTAGAGCTGGCTAAGCTAGTTAGCTTGCGTGCCGTTGTTTTGTGGAGTTTGCGAGCGACATATGTTACGTTTTGAGTTTTGAGAATGATGTTTGGGAAGAGTTAGAGAACGTGGTGGATGTCGTGGCAGTGTGTTGTGTTGAAACAAGGCGTTTATGATATTAGTTATGCTTTGCCGTAATACATTGTCCGGGGAGCACCGTTGGCCACTGCGCATGCGCGGTACAACGTGGATTGGGTCTAATTCATTCGTGGTAATTCGCTCAGGGGCCAGGAATAACGGGTAAGGGTATATTCTGCATTTTGTGAAATGGTTGTGTTTGTATATTGTGCATTCTAGTGAATATTCTGCATTTTGTAAAGTGGTTGTGTTTGTGTGTTGTGTATTGTGCATTCTGTGTGATTGTAGACAATGTTCTGGGAGTGGGTTTGGTGGTATTATTGCGAATTGTGTAGGGGTAGCATGTGATGGGACGGCGGTTAAAATAGGATTAGATGAGTTAGGATACATGCCCTTAACTTACACTGGGATACATAAACCAGGTACACATTGTACTTGTAATAAATGGGCAATAAATATGTTACACAGGGGGTGTCTTATCCAAGGGGGTGGCATATCGCTTGCGTCATATTTTGAGTAATACATCTACATTACTTTCACATGTCGCCTGTATACAGGGCTAGGTGTTTCCAGAATATTCTGTTTACAGTTATGAGACTTAGCATGATTGGAACTTAACTGATAATAATGTTTAATTTCTAATAGGTGGTGGTTGATAGAAATGCTTATGTGTGTGTTGTGCATGTACAAATGTGATTTTAAGATCTGTATAGAAAAATCTGTATAGAATGGTAATTATTTTTAGGTGCTTGTATGAGGTAAATCTTTAATACACTGTTAATATGTTGACACAAGCCTCCGACTTGTAGGAGATTATAATTTATTGATAGAGGCTTGCTGTCTGTGTCAGAAAACAGTGTTATTAATGCAATGACGATTTAATGATGTGATTGTGTTGACAGTAGTTGAGATAATACTAGGTGAGATTGCATATATGTGCTACTTAACCTCTGGGGGGAAGGGATTTAGCCTCCCCTGGAGGCAGTAGGAATGTGTGTTTTATTCAAACCTGGGGGGCGGCTTGCCCCCAGGGTGAGGTGTATGAAATGATTAACCTTTTGATGAAGTTGCAGGGGGCCTGCATATGAGACAAGGGGCGTGTGAGGAGCTTGCACCAGGGGCCATATATTGCCCAGGGGGGTAGGAATCCTTTTGAGGCAGGTCACAAGGCCAGAGGGGGGTCGAGATGTACAGCTGTTGCTTACAATTAGGGCTGTCAGTTTATCGCGTTAATTAGATTAATTAATTACACAGCAAATTATCGCGTTATGAAAATTAACTCAAAATTAATTACAAAAAAAAAAGATTTTTTTTTTTAATAACTTTTTTTTTTTTTATCTCATTCATTCCATAAGAACGTAGAATACACATTACAGACTTTTTTTATATGGTCCATTTGCATGTTCTTGGTATCTGATTCTAGGGACATCTATGGATCTCAGGGAATGTATTCCCAGTGTCAGAAATACTGTGTCTGTTACTAGGCTTGAGTAAATTGTAATGAACCAAATGAGAATATCAATAATTTTTTTTTATCTTTGACTGTGAATAACACTATGCTCAAATTGACCAGACCTGAAAAATCTAAGCAAATTAATAGATGGAAGATGATTAAACAGAAGGTTTTGTAGATACAGTACTGAATTCTGCCATCCGGACACATGCAATTTGAAATATGATTATAGAATATAGAATATCAGGCATAAAATGGTTATGCGATTAAAATGCGATTAATTAGATTAATTAATTACAAATCCTGTAATTAATTAGATTAATTTTTTTAATCGCCTGACAGCACTACTTACAATGGCTGTTCTTTTTATGACAGGATGGCGAAGCAGGCCTGGTAAGATTAGATGCAACAGGAGAGAGGTCAGAGGTGAAGATAGGCGAGAACAGTTGGAGAAGTGTGATAACAGATGACCGGCTATTTTTACAACAGAGGACAGGAAGTGGTTGTAAGGGGCCGGGGGCCAGATAGTGACAGGAGGTGCGGACAGGAAAGCTGATGCAGAACACAGCTGATGGAGGAGTGAGCACAGTAATTGAATTAGGATAGCCAGTTCAGATGAGGTTAATTACATTGGATGGCTACCTATTTGATTAGAAGGATTAGCTTTAGGCTCTCAGGACACTGGGTATGTTTTGAGGTCTATCGCTGAGGGGGTTCCCAGACTTCCTCTGGATGTGAGGAGTAGAAGATACAGTGAGAACTGTATGGTAGGAAAGTGTGTACTGGATTAGCCTGAGGTTGAGAGCAGAAAAATTGAGAGCAGAAAAGTTGAGAGCAGAAGAACTAACATTGTTTGTCTGTCTGTTGGTTGATTAACGAGTGTATGAGGGAGAGTTTGAAAGTATTTGTTTATGATATGTGTAATATATGTTGAAAGCGATGGTGTTTGCAGATCAGTGACTGTGGAAGATTGAGATGTTGTCTGTTTTTGTCTATGTCCTTTTGAAGGAGTTTATTTTATTACTTTCATTTGATTTGATTTCTTTTGAATGTTTTGTATGGATGAGGTATTGAATTTAGATTTTTAGATTTCTTTTCTATTTTTAATCTATGATTGTGTGGCCTGAATGGGTGTGAATGGAGCCTGTAGAGGGTGACTGTGCTGGCTTGAAAGGTGTCAAAATCACAATGACAGGTGTGATGAGGTTTAGATGTAGGGTTTTAGATTTCTTTTCTTTTCTTTCTAAATAACCATTGAGGTGGTCTGCGTTTGGAGCTGGTTAATTTCATTGATTTGCTTTCACATGTGAGGTCTGTTGGAAGTTTTTTTTTTGATTATTTGCCTTTTGTTTCTTATCTCTCATCTGTTATGGTCGGGGTGAGTGGAGAAAGCTGGAGGCTGAAGGGAGTGGCTTCAGGGCGGAATGTCAACAAAAGCTAAGTGGTCCCATCACGTTTGCATAATGATTACCGTTTGGTTTCTCTTGGAAATATATTTCATATTATGTGAAAAGATATTTGTTTTGTGTATTCCCTCGCAGATTTCAGTCGAGGGGGAGGACGGACCGTCACAGGTAGAGGAATTATGGAGGATGGGTAGGAATACATTTCATTAGATTATGACACAATGGTGTGAACCCGTTCAGTCATTTCCTGTGGGAGATTGTTGGATTGTGAAAAGAGGTCGCTTGTGGACGCTGGCCCCTCCTTCAACATAGCCCCGAGAACAGCGGCCGGAGGTTTGGGACAAACCGCCAGGCTGACAGAGTCGTCTGTAGATCCAAGGAAATACAGTCATGGGTCAAAATATGACGAGGTCACAGGCCTACAAACAGTGGCTACAGCTGAGGCTGGCCAGCATGGGGTGGAGGGGGGGCGAAAACGGTCAGAGACTGTGCAAGAAGTTGAACAAGGGCCTCTGTGGGATGTGGTGTTTGATTAGTATGTTGAACGGGAGGTAACTGAACGGTAGCGACTGATATAGGTTATGACACAACGCAGGGGTACTAAACGCATTCACATAGGTAGAATATTAGGCGTGGATTATGGCCAAAATGAGGTGGTGAAAAAAAAAAATTCCTTGAGTGATGCTCCGCCTTCCCTGCCCGACTGTGCGCCGAGGTGGTAGGTATTATGTCCATGTTATGGTCATAAAGGGGGGTGGATAGGTGAGAAGACCAACTGAAGGATTATGCAAATGTGATTGTGCTGTCTTGGAAAAGGAATTAACAGGAGAAAAAAGCTAATTAATGTAAAAATGAAAATATTATGAATACTAATTTCTGTGTCTTCCCCAGATCTTATGAAAGAATGTGGAATCAAAAGTGCTGTAACTTAAGAAAAATGGGTTTTTAAAAATTGTGTTTTATTTAAAGGTATAATGATTAGATTAAATTGTTTTATTGTTTTCAACAAACCCAAAAGTTGTTGTTTAGAAAGTAGGCCTTTGGCTATGAGCCTTGAGGAGCAAAAGCTAATTGATGATATGTACCAAAGAAAAATGGAAAAAGAAAAAATGGAGAAATTTGAAGAAATGAATTTTAATTTTGGAAAAAATGAATTTTATTATTTAAATGTATGGTTAGTATGTATAGAAAATCAAGTCAATATATCATATGTGACGATAAGAATCGTCAAAGTGGGGAAATGTGGTAAATATTGACGTTGAATTTCATAAATAATATGTGTGAATAATTAGAGAGTCATAATGTAGGAGAGACAGACATTCCACACCAACCCCCTCTCATGAGAAGGCTGCTTACCCAAATGGTATGTAGGAGAACAGTTACAGGTCACAAAGCCCCCTCAAGCTAAATGTAATCAAGAGACAACAAGGACTATGTAAATAAGTTGCACCCCACAGATGAAATGGGGACTCAATCTAAATCCTGGTAAATTTAACACTGTTATATTATCTGGTAAATAAAGGTTGGTGTAGGTAACTTACAAAGAATACTACCATTTAGGATGTCACATGAAAGGAAGGGTGATTACACTCTTGATATAGAAGTCATCACAGCTACTCTGTCAACAAGCAGAGTGGGTTTTCAGTGCTAAATATGGATGGATACAGGGGTGACAGAGAGCCATTCTCCACCCCCCACTATAGAATTCTGGTTAGTACTGTATGGTAATATGGCCAAAAGGAGGAGGCTATTCACACCACCCCACCAGATGACATCACACCAGCCCCCACCCGTGGGACAAGACCCACACAGAAGATCAAGGAGGTGGGGGCAGCCGGCCCCCCCCCCAGAGAAACCCAGAGGTGGGGGCTGCCAGCCCCCACAGGAGACCGCCCACAGAAGACGCCTGATTGGACCAAATGTATTAGTAAAATGTACTATTATTGGCTAGAAATTATAGGATATAAGGGGATACAAAATGGTAGTTCAGGAGCCCAGATCAACCAACCCCGATCTGCGGCTCCACCCCTCCACCATCGAGAGACTGCTGCTGTGCCGTTTGCATTTTATGTGAGTAAATACAAGGGAAACACCATTTGTTGTTTAAGTTTAGTGTAATCCTTAAATATCTGAAACCAGATTTACTCATGTATAATGTGTGCAGTATGGTCAATGTATGTTCAAATTATGTTACCAAGTGACTGTTTTTGTACATATTGGGGTTTGATTATGCAAACCTGATTGTGATTTCTGTACACAGACAGCCCTGTTAATGTTTTCTGATAATCTTTTGTCTTATTCACCTTGGCCTCTGGCTCTGATCAAATAAATGTTGAATTGGACTATAGTTCATGGTTTGTCTGGCTACACGTTTAATTCTTCATCTGCTTTAAGTCAGATGAAGAGATCAACAATTCTATCAATATGATCCCTTTCTCCTCCTTCCAGATAAGCAATCTCATTGTACTGTACTACAATAACCTTAGATTATTGTAGGGTTCTGTAGGAATTTACTACAAGTGTGTCAAACATTGTGAGCAAATATTCAAAAACAAGTAGCAGGTCATCTGCCAGGATTTTAGCTGAAGCCGATAGAGCTGCACTTCTCGCTCGTGCTGATTCTCTAAAAGAAAAACATGCTTTGGAGGAGCAGGAGCACCAGTTGAAGGAGCAGGAACTAAAGTTGAAGGAGCAGGAACATCAGTTGAAGGAGCAGGAACTAAAGTTGAAAAGAAAAAAGGAACAACTGGAGGTGGACACTGAATTGGCTGCAAGCACTGCAAGGTTGGCTGTGTTGCACTCCTCTGAAAGTAAACGTTCATCTCGTGCACCTTCAAATGCAATGAATTCCTATTTTGAAAGGGAACACCACAAGGTCTTAAATCCTGTTGCAAGAGAATATCAACCTGGGACATTAACACAACGAAGTAAATTGACACAATTGTCAATACCACCAAACAAGCCTGTGGATGTGAGACCAAAGGAACGTGGTCAATGGCATAGCACTGCTACTAACCGCCAATATAACCACAACCACAAGGAACAGGAAAGCAGAATGGGAACAACTGATAATGTTCAAAGGGTCTTCTTAAAGAACACTTTGCCACTGCGTAACCACGCTCAGGAGCCATATGCTGGCAGCTACGCACCAATTCCTGTGGCTGTCCTCTTGTGAACTGCTCCAGATAATACAAAGCATCAGCTTCTGTTGCCTTTTCCTCCACTCCTTGTTCAAATGCTTTGATGAATGTTCTGTATTGGAGAGGGTCACCTTCAAAGGTTGGAATGTTTCGTGGTGGCAGAGACCTGGAATGCTGTTGATGTACCAGAGCAGCAGTTATCTCATTTTGCCTCTCCATGATGGTAAGCATGTTTGCAGGTTGGTTTGAATTGATTTGAACATTATCAGTTGTTCCCATTCTGCTTTCCTGTTCCTTGTGGTTGTGGTTATATTGGAATTGGCGGTTAGTAGCAGTGCTATGCCATTGACCACGTTCCTTTGGTCTCACATCCACAGGCTTGTTTGGTGGTATTGACAATTGTGTCAATTTACTTCGTTGTGTTAATGTCCCAGGTTGATATTCTCTTGCAACAGGATTTAAGACCTTGTGGTGTTCCCTTTCCAATACAGAACATTCATCAAAGCATTTGAACAAGGAGTGGAGGAAAAGGCAACAGAAGCTGATGCTTTGTATTATCTGGAGCAGTTCACAAGAGGACAGCCACAGGAATTGGTGCGTAGCTGCCAGCATATGGCTCCTGAGCGTGGTTACGCAGTGGCAAAGGGTCTTCTTAAAGAACACTTTGGAAACCAGTACAAAATAGGAAATGCCTACATGCAAAAGGCCTTGGCATGGCAAACAATAAAATCTGAGGATGTCAAGGCACTTCAAGCCTACTCCTTATTCTTGTGTGGCTGCTGCAATGCAATGGAGGAGCTTCAGTACATGCAGGAGTTGGACATGCCTGTCAACATGAGGGCCATAATATCAAAATTGCCATTCAAGATGAGGGAGCAATGGAGGAGTACGGCTCATGGCATCATGGAACACACCCAGGAAAGAGCTCACTTCGAGGATATGACTACGTTTGTGGAGCAACATGTTAGCATTCTTTCTGACCCTCTGTTTGGTGACATACAGGATCCAAATTCTGGTGTGGTTGGCACAAAATCTCTCACCAGGTTTGAATCATATCCCAACAGAGTGAAAAGAAACATTGTCGCCACCACAGTAATATCTGAGAGAGCCAAGGAGCTGACATCACCAACACCAGGTACAGTGAATGCTAGGAGAGCTGGATGCCTTTGCTGTGCTCGCAGTCACTCGTTGGAGGAGTGCAAACAACTTCAGGAAAAGCGGCACAAGGAGAAAATACACTTTCTGAGGGAAAAGGGAGTTTGCTTTGCATACTTATGTGTTGGTCACATGAGCAGAGATTGCGAAAGGCGCTTGGTATGCAAAGTCTGTGGTCAAACTCACCCCACCCTGCTTCACATTAAAAGGCAACCATCTTCTCCAGAACAGTTAAAGCAACCAACTTCACTGCAAACATGTGGACATACAGGGGCCGGTAAGGACCGGTGTGTATTAGCCATTCTCCCTGTGAATGTGAAAGCAGCAAACGGAAACATAGTACAAACATACGCCTTCTTAGACCCTGGTAGCTCAGCCACATTCTGCTCTGAACGCCTAATGCAGAGGCTGAATATCACAGGCAGAGGAACCACCTTCCTACTGAGCACCATGGGGCAAGAGACGGGTGTTCCAGCTTACTCCTTGACTGGGTTGGAGGTAGCTGGTTTAGACAGCGATGACTTTTATGTTCTTCCGGAAGTTCTCACACAGAAGAAAATGCCAGTCACGGCTGAGAACATGGTGACACCTGAAGAACTGTCTAAATGGTCATATTTGTCCAACGTACACATCCCACGCCTAAAAGCAAATGTCGACCTGTTGATTGGAACCAACACTCCCAAGATATTGGAACCTTGGGAGGTCATCAACAGTCACGGGAATGGCCCGTATGCTATAAGGACAGTGCTGGGATGGGTCGTTAATGGTCCACTGAATGGAAACAGTGGTGTTGTGGAGTCAGAGTTTCCCTCTGCTACAGTGAACAGGATCTCTGTGTGCAGACGGGAAGAAATGCTGGCCGATCAGGACAAACACAACTTCAAAGAAGTAGCTGTGAAGGAGAAGGAAGTGTCCAGAGAAGACCTAAGCCATCTGGAAAAATTTGAAAGTTCAGCAGTGCTTCAGCAGGAGAGGTACTGCTTGAAATTACCTTTTAACAAGGAGGTCTGTCTGCCCAACAATGTGGGAGTGACTAGGCTGGATACAGCGTTTGAGGATGGACTCTTGAGAGTTGTAGGAACATTGAGCAGAGGATCAACACCAGAGGAAGCTAAACCTCCACTCATTCTCTCCAAGGACCAGCATGTTTCAATGCTCATTCTCAAGCATGTACACCAGAATCGGAGACATGGTGGAAGGACTCACACAATGTCCAAAGTGAGGAAGAAATGTTGGATCACCAACGCCCATGCAGCTGAGAAGATCATCGCTGAATGCAGTTTTTGCAAACACTACAGTGACAGTGCAGTCGAGCAAAAGATGGCGGATCTTCCAGCAGACAGAATCCTTCCTGACCTACCACCTTTTACCAACACAGGGGTGGATGAAGGAAGAGGAAACAGGAAAGGAGGAGGAACAGGAAGTCGAAGAACCAGGAAAGGAGGAGGAGCCAGGAGTGCTAACTCGCTTCAGAGAGGAACCGGTGGCATTCATGGGTGACATTCAAGCCATGTTCCACCAGGTGAAGGTCGCTGAGGAAGACAGTGATTTTCTGTGCTTTCTCTGGGACAAGAGGAAAAGGAGTTTGGCAGCTGGAGATATTGTAGTCGTCATGGACTCTTCAGCTCCTCGTGGGTCCTGGCCACTTGGCAGGGTTCTGGAGGTCTTTCCGGACGAACAAGGTCTGGTGCGTTCTGTAAAATTGCAGACTAAAGGTGGCACCATTGTAAGGCCAGTGACAACTGTGTTTGGTTCATGAAGTGTAGATGCACTTAATCAATGACATGTTTTGGCTCTTATTTGTTTTGTTTATTTATTTTTTGAATTGTTAT
>NC_140181.1:31710206-31722706 GCF_963971535.1 Notolepis coatsorum | reverse complement strand
GGACAGGAGCACTTGGATTGGTCCCCTGGCGCGGCTCACGTGGCGCCTGTCTGCTCCCGGCTGCCCTTGGGGGGGAAGGACGACGGGATGGGTTAATCGCAGATACGCATTGTATGCATGGTTCGCATGTGTGCCAAATGGTGACCTCGGAGCAGGTCCTAAATTATAATTATTATATTATAAGAGTAAGATATTCCTTTATTGATCCCCTTGGGGAAATTCAGGATACATACATACATACATACATACATACATACATACATACATACATACATACATACATACATACATACATACATACAGTATATAGATAAATTAGATTCGATTAAAATGTATTGTCATTGTACGGCACAAGTACAGTACAACGAAAATATGTTGGCATCTAACCAGAGTGCAAATGTAACAGTAAAGTGCATTAACAATATACAATGTACAAGTGATTCAATAGACAGATAGATTGACAGATGGATAAGTAGATTATACAGACAGAGAGATAGATAGATAGATAGATAGATAGATAGATAGATAGATAGATAGATAGATAGATAGATAGATAGATAGATAGATAGATAGATAGATAGATAGATAGATAGATAGATAGATAGATAGATAGATGGAACATGAGTTACAGTGTGTCTCTAATCCTCTACGTCTCTCTTCCTCTTTCACTCACTCTTGTTCTTCTTTATGGACTTGATGACACACAGAAGGTTCTGGAAGTGTTTGCCGACGGGATGATGATGATGATGGTGATGAATGAATCAGCGGATTATTAAACCCAGGAAGAAGATGAAAATCTGACATGACATTTGACCCCTGCGTGTTGCCCCCCCAGCAAACAAACCAGGGGATGACAGGCCGACTCATGGACCCGCAGTGCTTGATATTGTCACTGTCCTCCTTCGTCAGAAGATGATCTTCGACTGACTTTAATGATTTTTTTGGTTGGGCTGCTTCATGTCTTTTGTTCAGGTAGACATTTTTGTGTTTGGGTATGGGACTATGTTATGCAGAAGAGGGGAACGGCTCACATTAAATAGACTTCCTACAATATTCCTCAACATTATTCCTTCCTAAAACCTTGGAATACTGTCCATACCGTACCTTGGAATACTGTCCATACTGTACTGTGGAGAACTGAAACTGAACATATCCTACTGCAGGGTCTGCACCCCAAGGCCTTTTCTGGGTCACCCTGTATGACGTGGAGGTACTTAGAGGTGCCAGTAATGATATCCCCCACGATACCCCCTGTTGATCAGAGATGTTAAGTGGTGGTGCGGCAAATTGAAACGTTTCTGCAGGCCAGTATCATTGCCCAATTATCTGAGCATAGCACTGGATTGAACACTGGTACTCTAACTTGTTCCTCTCGTGTCTGATGAACTGCGACACCCAAGCGATGGAGACACATCGCTTCCTTCACGAAAAGGGACATATCGTTACTCGCGTCCCGACAACAAAGGTCTCCTTCTCTCCTCTTTGGAAAACAACCTTCTATTCTTCTGTGTGGACCTCGCACAGTGGATATAACTGACTTACTGACAGACGGACAGACAGACCGTTTTTCTTTTGTCTTTCTACCCAGTTTTCAACCACCATGGCTGTGAACCCCCCTGGGGACACCTGACTAGAACCTGGAATGGTCGAAGCGCTGATAAACCTTTCTGATTGGTGCAAACCAGGAAGTGGTCCGTCTTGATCACCGAATTAAACTCTTCAAAGGAGAACCTCTCCACTCCCCCCCACTTACCTCAGGTGGGGGGGAGGGGGGTGAAGAGTTGTGTAGTTTTTGTAGGGTGTAGGGCTTAGGATTTAGGCCATAGCTTTGTAGTTCCTTAGAACATAGATCATAGACTGTAGGTTAGTGTGTAGGAGAAACAACGTCAGGCCACAGTGATCTGGTTACAGTGTGTCACTCATATATTCACAAGCTCTTGATTCTAGGCTTGTGTGTGTGGTGAATACAGCAGGACCTTGTAAGCGCATAGTGCTTCATAGAATCTGGGTCATTGCTGCATAGAACTTTGTTTTTAGGCTGCTTTGTTTTGGGGTGCATCACACCTGCATCGTTCGGCTACATCTTAAAACTAAATCGTTAGGGGATAGTGCTTTGTAGAATTGAGGTCATTAGTGCTTTTTAGGCCCTTTTCTGCATGTTAGGCTACCCCTCGAGACTTCTATCAGAGCCGTAGTGCTGAGGTGGTAGTGTGCTGGCTATCCCTCAGTGCTTAGTCAGTAGTGCTACTTTTAGCCTTTAGCCAGTGTGCTAATTAGCCCATGTCAGCAGCACCCCACTAGCAACCCTGTGGTATCACATACTCATTGAGCTAGCACTTAGGCTCTGTGCAAGCTAGCTTTTGGGTGAGGCTACCTTTTATCCACTGCAAAAGCTTAGCGCCTAGCATTTAAGTTAGAACTCTAGAAGCTTTATATCCCTCTGTGCTAACGTTGATAGCGGTTAGATTCATTGCTAACTGTCAGAAAGCTAGCCATGGATACTAACCAGGGCCCAGGTCAGGGCAGCCCGGAGAGCCCCAACAGAGCGGTTGAGTACCTTCTGGAGCTCAACAACATCATCGAGAGCCAGCAGAAGCTTCTGGAGACCCAACGACGCCGCATCGAGGAGCTGGAGGTCCAGCTGGACCGTCTGAGCCAGGAGAATAAGGACCTGCGCTTGGATCGACAACCAATCCCGCCTCCTCCTCCCCCCGAGCCTCCTCTCCCTCCTCCTCCGCCTCCTCCTCCCCTGGTTCAGACCACCAAGAACTCCCACCACCACCACCACAACCAGCACCAGCCCCCCCCACAGCCGCCCTCGTCCATCCCCCTGCACCACAGCCACCACCTCCATCATCAACAGCACCACCACCACCACCACCCTTCTGCCTACTCGTACACCAACAGCACCAACAACAGCACCAACACGGCTATCCCAGCCCCTGCCCCCATCACTGTCTCCGTCCCCACCCAAATCCCCGCCCCCATCCCGGTTCCGCCGCCACCACTTCCGGCACCATCCCGGGAGCAGAGGACCCACGTCAGGCTGACCCGTGGGCCGCTGGCCAGCACCGGGACCAACACCAACTTTGTGGAGAAAGAGAAGGAGAGGTTGGAGCGTCTGCATACCGTCAACACCACCAACAGCCAACAACAACAACAACAACAACAACAACAACAACAACAACAACAACAACAACAACAACAACACCACGCCCACACGCTCCACCACAAACCGTGAGTTCAACATCATCTACTATTACCTCCAGAGGTGTAGACACAGTAAGAGAGAGGCAAACCTGATCATATGAGGGTGAATGATAACAGCTGGCATCATTCATTATTATGATGATATAATCATAATATAGTTATATAGTTATCATTATAATATAGTATAGTATAATTCCAATATACATAAACCGTGTGATGGAATATATTACATGTGATTCTATATCTTCAGTGTGAATATGATGTTTCATGCATTTCTTATCAGTACAGCATGTTGCCATAAGCACTAGCTGTCCATGATCTTAAAAAAAGGCTAATTGGATGTTTAATGTAAACTGAATGGAGAGCTGTGGTGCCAACATGGTGTCCTCTCTCGCTAGGTTTGCCAAACCAGATGCTGGTTGCCTGTAACCTGGCAGCTTTCTCACACAAATTGGCCCAGCCCTGGAAAACATTGTTCATGCTTCAAATTATCCATGAGCATTTATGTTTAAGTTAAACTGTATGCGTCTTGATTTAGGGTTACATTTTCTGACCGTCGGCGTCTTCTATGGTAAAACATTTTGGTCTGAATCAGAGAGAATGCTTATGAGAACGGCACTGAAGCAACTTATAGATGTTTACGAATAAACCTGCTTCTTCACCTCAAAGAAGAGTGAGCAGTTGTCACCCCCATGTTTTATCTATATTGAGGTATCAATGGTGAGTTAAGGAGTGTTTTATCTTCACTGAGGCTGTATGAATGAGTAATGAGTGTTTTATATTGTTTGAGGCTGTATGAATGATGAGTAAAGAGTGTTTTATCATAATTGAAGCTGTATGAATGAGTAAGGAATATTTTATCTTTATTGAGGCTGTATGACTGATGACATGGCGACTGGGGCATAAAAGAAAATATTGTTTGGTTCCTGTTGGTTGTCAGTTAAGGCCATGGGTAGGTAGGGAATTTATTTTATTTTATCTTTTATTTTATTTTTTCCCACGGCGACTATGGATAGGGAATTTCTTTATTTAATTAAAATGTTCACAACAACATGGATGCATGTACTCTGCCAGCATGTTTAATATCCATAATACTAAAGGTTTGACTAAGATTTTTATGAAACTTTTTTTTAAATAGATTTTTTTTAATGTTTTTTATTTTTAACTCATAAAATGTATTGGGTCGCACCTAAATCGGCAGGGTCGGTCGGCAACCGGAACCAAACCATTTTTTCTTTTAGGCCTGGGTAGGCTAAGGAGTGTTTTATATTCATTAAGGCTGTATGAATGATAGTCAAGTCAAGAGTTTTAATTGTCACGGCATACAAGTATACAATGAAATGCGGGTGGTCTTGCCCGCGACGATGTGCAATACAGTGGTACAACATATAATAGAATCCAATAAAAATACAGTGGTACAACATATAATAGAATCCAATAAAAAACAACAGTGCAATAAGATGGCTACTGGGTAGGCTAAGGAGTGTGAAGCAGGGGAGAAAGTTCTGTTGGGATCTGATCCCAGGCAAGCAGGGGTAAAACCTTTTCCCCAGAGGCAGGGGTAAGCCTGATCCCAGGCAAGCAGCGGTAAGCCTTCAGAGTTCACACTGTTCGCTTGGTGGAGCGGAGTCCATTTCTGCATTAACCGATGAATCAAGAACCAAGATTTCTCAGTGTGGAAGAAGCTTTGGGAGGGTGATTAGCGGCGACCACACCTGCTTATATGCTAAGCAGAGGGGCGTGGTCCTGGTCAGTGATAGAGGGGCGTGGTCCTGGTCAGTGATAGAGGGGCGTGGTCCTGGTCAGTGATAGAGGGGCGTGGTCCTGGTCAGTGATAGAGGGGCGTGGTCCTGGTCAGTGATAGAGGGGCGTGGTCCTGGTCAATGATAGAGGGGCGTGGTCCTGGTCAGTGATAGAGGGGCGTGGTCCTGGTCAATGATAGAGGGGCGTGGTCCTGGTTGATTGATTGATTGATTGAAAACTTTAATTAACAGATTGCAGAATGGGTACAGTACAGTACAACTCAATACACACAATTGTTAACACTTTCAGCGCCAGCCGTTTTATCCATCTTTGTAGTCAATGGGACACGCTTTAAAAGATAGGGATTTTCACTGTGCGTCACAATGTTTGCAGGTCTATATCTATATTCTATATTATAGCTATGGAGACAATACTATGGCTCATTTGACAGAAACTATCTCTCATCCAACATGTATAAAAGAGTAAATCTTTTCATGTATACGTTCGCGTGTTATCCCGTGGTGAATATTGTATCCTTTCAGAGTGATCCTGGCTAATTCCTGGAAGCTGCGTTATAGAGTGATATGTGAATTTTGCTAAAGTCGTTCGCGTTTCTCGCCTGGACACGCTACTGTTTCCAAATCAAAGGTATATAATAGGTATTATGTTTCATCATGAATGCAGCAAAGGGGGGCGGGGGGGGTCATTTTTTTATGCTCTGATCGCCAGCAACGGCATTCGTTTTGAATACTACATATCGTTAGCCTCATAGCATAATAGTAATCTTTTGGCCAAATTGATATTTCTGCCTAACTCTACTCTCCTCACACTGCTGCACCACCCTGGCGTAGTGGCTGTGTCCTCAGCCAATCAGAACCTTGTTATTTTAAGAATCCCTTTCTGCCTAACTCACTCGTGTAACTTGTGCCAAAATTAGTTTTTTCTTCTTTTCCGAAAGTCTTGAAAAATTACTTAGGCAATTATGCTATGAGGCTAATGATATGTTGATCGGCTGGATCGATGTGAAATCATTGTAGGATCAAGGTGGAATTGACGTCGGATAGTCCTTACCTTTGATGGGTTATTCCAAAAATAATATTCCAATTGTCTGATTGCGATTTCCAGTATTGATGTCCATCGGGTCCCTGACATGAAGTGGCACAAGATATGCCTCAAGTGTGCTGAACGCGTTTCAAAGTGCTCGGATGAAGCGATTCATTACTTGGCTTGGTCTAAATTCTCCGCCCGGACGACATTAGATGTGACACACAGTCTGGAACAGGGTTTCAAAGGGTAGGCGATACTGCCACCTAGCAGGATCTGGCCGGTATTGCACTCTCTGTGTCTCAGTATGGCTTTCAACGGTAACATAGAGGTCCGCGAGACTGTATAGAATACAAAAATCGAATAAAAGAAAAGATGATAAACAATCGAAAACTCGACTATACTCGGGTCGTGGTTGGCCGTGAATGAGTTAAGGGGATGCAGACCAGAGAAAGACTTTTGTCTTGTTTACATCAGGGTCCCCCATTTTCAATTCATAATGACATTTATGACATACACAACATACAGATATAAAAATCAAATCTAATCATCTAATCTAATCTAATCATGACATTTATGACATACATGACATACATATATATATAGTACTGTTACATTTGTGACATACAAGATATGCAAATATACAGTACTGTTAAACAGAGATCCTAACAGTAAATATATACATACGAGGGGGAGGGAAATGTACAATAGGAGGGGGTGGGTGGGTGGTAGGGTGGTCAATGATAGAGGGATGTGGTCCTGGTCAGTGATAGAGGGGTGTGGTCCTGTTCAGTGATAGAGGGATGTGGTCCTGGTCAGTGATAGAGGGGCGTGGTCCTGGTCAGTGATAGAGGGATGTGGTCCTGGTCAGTGATAGAGGGGCGTGGTCCTGGTCAGTGATAGAGGGGCGTGGTCCTGGTCAGTGAAAGAGGGGCGTGGTCCTGGTCAGTGATAGAGGGATGTGGTCCTGGTCAGTGATAGAGGGGCGTGGTCCTGGTCAGTGATAGAGGGGCGTGGTCCTGGTCAGTGATAGAGGGGCGTGGTCCTGGTCAGTGATAGAGGGATGTGGTCCTGGTCAGTGATAGAGGGGCGTGGTCCTGGTCAGTGATCGAGGGGCGTGGTCCTGGTCAGTGATAGAGGGGTGTGGTCCTGGTCAGTGATAGAGGGGTGTGGTCCTGGTCAGTGATAGAGGGGCGTGGTCCTGGTCAGTGATCGAGGGGTGTGGTCCTGGTCAGTGATAGAGGGGTGTGGTCCTGGTCAGTGATTGAGGGGTGTGGACGTGTGGTCCTGGTCAGTGATAGAGGGGCGTGGTCCTGGTCAGTGATAGAGGGGCGTGGTCCTGGTCAGTGATAGAGGGGTGTGGTCCTGGTCAGTGATTGAGGGGTGTGGTCCTGGTCAGTGATAGAGGGGTGTGGTCCTGGTCAGTGATAGAGGGGGGGCATGGTCCTGGTCAGTGGTGCATTGAATGGAATTATTTCAGCTGCGTCTATAGGAATCAGGAGCCATCCAATAGTTAAAGCAAGACACTAAAGCCAGCATGAGATACAACAGCATGTTGTATTACTAAGTACAAGGTAGACTGGTTTCTATGCTGTTTCTATTGCTGTACATATCAGCATGTTGCAGTACTAGGTAGACTGGTTTCTATGCTGTTCCTATTGCTGCACAGATCAGCATGTTGCCGTACTGGTTAGTGGTTGGTTTCTGTACTGTTTACTCAGAGTGATGTGTATAGCTATATATTAGGGCTCTAAAAAATATTTTTAACACATGGGCTCATGATAATCCTGATTAATGCAAATGAGAAAATTGTTGGCAGACGGCTCCTTCGGACAATTTTCTTTATCAACACAGCTATCTAGCATAATGTCAAAGCTACGGGAGGTGGTCAGGGTCAAAAAGGTTTATGTGATTAATTGCGTTAATTTCTTTTAACGTGTTAAGGTTTTCCGATTATATTGACAGCACTAACATATATATACTCCTGTAAAACTCCAACCCACTGCTCTGCTACTGCTTTACTGCATCATGTGACAACATGTTGGGGGGGGGGGGGGGGGGGGGGGGGCTGGGGGTACTGTTTGTAAATCAGAAAACGGTATGCCTAGTAGGGTTGGGCGATTAATCGAGTTTAAATTTATATTACGATTTTGGCTTCCCCCAATCATGAAAACAAGATAATCGAGATAAAACCATTATTGTTAACTCTTTCAATGCCATGCCTGGTTTTCCGTTTTACCGCTTGAATGCCACCATCCGCGCCAATGTTAACGTTAATATCGCCTAATCTATGTTTTAAATTATGGCTATGTGTCTAATCTGCCCATCGCATTATCAAATACTATTTTCCAGTCAGTGCTGTGAAGGCAGATTCTTTTTTTATCGCGTCGTTTCCGTTTCAGAGCAGTTAGAAAAGCCCCCGTTTTGATATAAAAAACAGCTCATTCTGGAGCATTCTATGAAAATCGTCTTTTAGTGGAATATTCCACAACGTTGATATTCGTCGGCCTTTTTATGAATCGTTTTCAAATAAACGCTAGATGATCAATATTATACGTGCACGCACGCACATTACGGCCGCGCACTGATAATCGCCCCGTTGATTTCCTCTCTGACTTTTACAATGAAACCGAAAGAAGACATTTCACAAAACAGCTTATAACTTCATCAAACTTACTCCGATTATCCTACCACTGATAACACAGAGTCCTTACCTGACATCAGATGGTATCCAACTGGTATATTCCAATTCCTGATCACCATTCGAAAAAATCGATAAGTGTATGGATCCAACGCGACACAGTAGATCTCTATGATCCGCGGGGATCTGAGGCTCCAGAATGGTAACCCCGGCTGGATCAGTGAACTGGAAAATGTGGAGTACCGGATTTTTTTCCCCATTCATTTTCATTGAGTCCATTCCAAAATCACTTATGTCATCTGGGAGACGACAGGGGGCGCTTTTTTCCACAGTGATCGTCGGCGCCCCTCGGCTATACTCGGGTAGGCTCGGGTGATGCAATAATTTTTCAGATCGCAAAAAAATAAAAAATAAAAAAAATCCGAGAAATCTCGTGAGTGGCTAGCAACCACCTATAAAAAAACACGAGAAATCTCGTGAGTGGCACTGAAAGAGTTAACCCTTCCATCACAACATTGCCCCCCCCCCCCCCCAAACAGTAGTTTCAGCTCATGTTGAGAAGAAGGAGGGAGCCATGGCGCATTTTTGTTATTTTTTAACTTGAAGAAGATGACAGAAAGGCAACCTTTGGTCATCGTCATATGATGTTCTCAAATCAAGGAGTGATCGTGTTTAATAATCGTGATTTCAATATCAATCTAAATAATGGTGATAATGATTTTCGCCTAGAGGCCTAGAGGTAGAGAGACAGACTGACTGTTAGTTCTGGCCCCAACATTTGCAATGCCGTTGAGATTACAAATCCAAACAGTGAGAATACAAAGGGATACATACAATTAGGGATGCACGATATTGATTTTTTGACACCGATACCGATAACTTTATGCTCCTCAAGCCGATAACCGATATCGATAACCGATATTTATTGTATTAATTTTTTTTTAATGTATATCTTTTTTTTTATCAAATTTCTTTTTCTTTTTTTTCCAACATGAAACAAAACATATCACAATACAATAATAATAATACATAAAAAGACTTCCCAGGACAATAACTTAACACCAACTTAAATGTATATTCCTGTAGTTTTGACCTAACCAGACAACAGAAACAAAAGCCAAGACAACAGTTTTGACTGATAAAGTGACCATATTTATTTTTCCAAATGAAAATTCACAATCCGTCAACAACTTATAATACATCCAACCTAAGACGCTCAAAGCTTTTTTTTCTTCTTTTTTCAAAGCTGTCTGCCTTGAAAGAAAGGCTTTGAGTGGACACATAGCCTAGCAGGTCGCCTGCGGCATCACCACCGCTGCGATGGTGTTAGAAGCCTACGGCGCGAGCACGCTTGTACCTATTGACGAGTCGTTTGCTAAATTAAAGAAGTTTGACAGAAATGACCCAAGGGCTCAAGCCGCTAGCTTTTAAGCAGTCCTTGGTGGTGCAAATTAACCTGGCTACTACGGAGCAATAAGTGACTGCGTATTCAACCAAGGGTTGCATCACAGCCATGAAAGGGGCTAGCTTTGCTTAGCTCCCCGCGTCGTCGCAGGCTTTTAAGTTAACACAATAACACACCATCGCAGCGGTGGTGATGCCGCAGGTGTGGGATATTTGTGGATATCCTGATGAAGAATGTCTCAGTCAACCGAGGCTTGGATAATAACAAGGTTTATTAACCAAACAGATAGAATACATAGAGAGAATGGCTGAGGCTCTCGCCCCAGGTGATCAGCTGAAATTACCCAGGTAAGAAGCCTCTATTGTGGTCGGGAGGAGCCCTTTATAGTTCAACAAAGGGGGTGTGTGGTCCCATTTGATAGGTCAGATGGGGGGGAGGGGGTACAGGTTTGGGGGACACAGGGGAGGGGGGTGTCTTATTCCACAGAGAGGGGGGGGGGGCACAGGTAAAGGGAACACAGGGGAGGGGGATATATTTACATGAGGACATATTATACCACAATACTCACTTTTCTTTCTTATAATGTGGGTGAGATTAATGTATAATATACCAGGATTGTTTGGAACAGGTAAAAGTGGGGATAATAGTTTAAAAATAGAATTATTTACATACATGATTAATAGAATTATTTACATACATGATTCATGACATGATCGACTGGACTGCGGTCTGTGTTATTTTGATATCAGAGATGTGGGAATAGATATCACCCTTTTCTTTTATTAATCGCTCAAAATACCTATATCAATGAGTGGTCCTCATCTCTGATATCAAACAACAATTAACATAATCATTAGAAGCTATCGCTGTGCAAATATCTTGGCATACCTTCAGTCGTTCATGTCGTGACTCTGGGGAGCTAATGTGATCGTTGTGCATACAGGCATCGTAATAAACCAATTAAATACATGCACTGTCTGTGTGGTCAGAGTGCACAAGGTGAAAAAACAAAATTGTGTTCATAATTATTAGGAATCGGATTTACACATAAGGCTAATGTGTACAAAAACATTTTAACAACCGTTAACCTGGTGGTTAATAAAACTAACATGATTGATTATGGGAAATTGTTCACAAATATATATATATATATTTGCACATTTTGTGATGATTCTTGATGAAGAATGTCTCAGTCAACCGAGGCTTGGATAATAACAAGGTTTATTAACCAAACAGATAGAATACATAGAGAGAATGGCTGAGGCTCTCGCCCCAGGTGATCAGCTGAAATTACCCAGGTAAGAAGCCTCTATTGTGGTCGGGAGGAGCCCTTTATAGTTCAACAAAGGGGGTGTGTGGTCCCATTTGATAGGTCAGATGGGGGGGAGGGGGTACAGGTTTGGGGGACACAGGGGAGGGGGGTGTCTTATTCCACAGAGAGGGGGGGGGGGGCACAGGTAAAGGGAACACAGGGGAGGGGGATATATTTACATGAGGACATATTGACGCCAATTGTGGGATATTTGTGGATATCCTGATGAAGAATGTCTCAGTCAACCGAGGCTTGGATAATAACAAGGTTTATTAACCAAACAGATAGAATACATAGAGAGAATGGCTGAGGCTCTCGCCCCAGGTGATCAGCTGAAATTACCCAGGTAAGAAGCCTCTATTGTGGTCGGGAGGAGCCCTTTATAGTTCAACAAAGGGGGTGTGTGGTCCCATTTGATAGGTCAGATGGGGGGGAGGGGGTACAGGTTTGGGGGACACAGGGGAGGGGGGTGTCTTATTCCACAGAGAGGGGGGGGGGGGGCACAGGTAAAGGGAACACAGGGGAGGGGGATATATTTACATGAGGACATATTATACCACACAGGTGACCTGCTAGGTTGGATGTATCACAAGCCGCTGCACTTTTCCCTCCTCGTGGAACTTCTGCATTGCATTTATTACAAATAGCAAGCAAACTTTTCCCCTCTGAAACAATCCCCACTAGCGTCGCCATCTTTGTTTACATCCGCGCTGCTTTCAAGAAACGTACGTGGCTACGTCACAGCCAAGAAAGGGAGCGCTGGATTTGTGTAAAACGCCCTGTTCCTAAACCACACGCTATCAATCGTACCACAGTACTGGCAAAACGGGAGGAGCCGACAGTCAAAACAAACGCACTTCATCCAAATTCACCCACACCGCATTTTTTTTACCAAAAAATATATTATATTATCGGAGCTATTAATAACGTTATCGGGTTTATCGGGATGACGTCATAATTGCTGATATCGGCCCGATAATTATCGGCCCGATAATTATCGTGCATCCCTACATACAATACATTTTGGGACATAAATAGGACAAAAACACAGGAGAGAAGAGAAGAAAACAAAGAATCAAATTAAAAACAGTTACACATTGAGGTAGGGTGGTTTTTAATCATGTTCTTAAATTAAAAACAGTTAC
>NC_140181.1:31555312-31710006 GCF_963971535.1 Notolepis coatsorum | reverse complement strand
ACACACTGAGGTAGGGAGGTTTGTGATCATGTGTTTAAATTAAAAACAGTTACACACTGAGGTAGGGAGGTTTGTGATCATGTGTTTAAATGAAAAACAGTTACACACTGAGATAGGGAGGTTTGTGATCATGTGTTTAAATGAAAAACAGTTACACACTGAGGTAGGGAGGTTTGTGATCATGTTCTTACATTAAAAACAGTTTCACACTGAGGTAGGGTGGTTTGTAATAATGTTCTTAAATAAAAAACGGTTACATACTGAGGTAGGGAGGTTTGTGATCATGTTTTTATTGTCCATAGGATAGTAGAGTATTGCTTTTGAGAGTTGAGTTGTATATATCATTTTTACAATACGGTATGTACTATATATCATGGATGACAGTATAATGAAAATCCATACCTTTGTATGGATCCATGACATTATACCTTCATATTTGTGTACTATATGGTAATATTACCCCCCCCCCCCCACACACATCCATAAAATAAAGATACATAACATTTTACCACGGCAATACCGCAGTAAATATTTTTTACAATTGCCGGTACCATGGTAAAACTGAAATGACCAACAAACTACCATGATACATTTTGATACATAAGGACAGTTTAGCTGTTTTTAAATGAAATCACTTCAACATATACTCAACCATCATGACCTCCCCATTGAAACTCTGCCTACGGTGTTGAAGATAATGTCATACTGTTGTTAGCTACTGGCCACTGGGCATGTAGAGACTCAACCACCAGGCTAAGACCTCAGCCTTGACCAAATGGAATGACTCCATATCATTGAGAATAGGCCATAACTACCATGGGACATTATGGATATTACATCCTATTGATCCAACATCCGCATCCGAGGTGAGTGGCTGTGGTAATGAGGAGGAGAGAGAGACAGAGAATGGAAGAGAGAAAGAAAGAAAGAAAGAAAGAAAGAAAAGAAAGAAAGAAAAGAAAGAAAGAAAGAAAGAAAGAAAGAAAGAAAGAAAGAAAGAAAGAACAGAAAGAAAGAAAGAAAGAAAGAAAGAGAGAAAGAAAGAAAGAAAGAAAGAGAGAGACTGTGAGTGAGTCTCTTCTCTTCTGTCTTCTCTCTTCTCTTCTCCCTCTCCTCTCTTCTCCTCTCCTCTCCTCTCTTCAATTCAATTCAATAAAATTCAAGGGGCTTATTGACATGGGAAACATACGTTTACATTGCCAAAGCCAGTGTTAAAACAAACAAGACAAAGCAAAACAATCAAACATCTCCTCTCCTCTCCTCTCCTCTCCTCTCCTCTCCTCTCCTCTCCTCTCCTCTCCTCCTCTCCTCTCCTCTCCTCTCGTCTCGTCTCGTCTCGTCTCGTCTCTCCTCTCCTCTCTTGTCTCTCCTCTCCCTCTCCTCTATTCTCTCCTCTTCTCTCCCACTCTTCTCCTCTCCTCTCCCCCTCTCCTCTCCCTCTCTTCTCCTCTCCTCTCTTCTCATCTCTCCTCTCCTCTCTTCTCATCTCTCCTCTCCCTCTCTTCTCTCCCTCTTCTCTCCCACTCTTCTCCTCTCCTCTCCCTCTCTTCTCCTCTCCTCTCTCCTCTTTGCTCCCTCTTTCCTCTTCGCTCCCTCTCTTCTCCTCTTCTCTCCCTCTTCTCTCTTCTCCTCTCCCCTCTTCTCCTTTCCTCTCCTCTCCTCTCCTGGGATGTGGTTCTCTTATTTTTTCTCATCTTTTCTCATCTTCTGTGGAAACATGTAAAGCCGACATTCATCATTTTATTCTCTGGGGTGGAGGCTCCACACACACACACACACACACACGCACACACATGCACACAATAATGCATAGTGTGTTACACAGGGACTAGGGTTGTGTACCGTTCACATTTGAACCGATACCGGTACCTGGGAATCGATACCGGTACCCGATGGTACCTTTTTTCGGTTCTTTCATTATGACAACATTTTTACTTCTGTTGTAAAACTAAATGTTACGCACCCCTGTGGAGGGGCGCAACACAAGGCAACAGACATAATGGGTGAGGATGCAGCGACCCAAATCCAGGAAACAGTTTGCAAAATAATAATATTTATTTACATGAAAGGCAACACAGAGATCAAGGAGGACTACCAGTGGCACCAAATCAAACACAAAAATTAAAAGAAAACCCACCCCCCCTTTACGGGCGCGAAGCACCCCGAAAAGTACAGTGGGTGGTGCTCACTCTAAGCTAGGGTATCTAACAGCAGGTCACCTACGTGATGCAAAATGTAGACCCCAGGGTATCTTCCTGTCCTCAATTGTCCCGGTGTGCAAAAACTAAATGTTAATACATAGAAAAGGAATCACCATAGGCTGGGTGACAAGGGAGACAAACAAATATACAAAGGGTTAGGTTAACAGAAATGTGCAACAACAAATAATGACTCCACTAGATAACATGTAACATAAAGATAATGATATTAACAGTGCAACGTATCAGAGCTTTCACCAGCTCTACACAAAAGACACCAAAAGCCACAGCTCTACAATAAAGGCTAACACAAAATATATTCCTACAAACTAATGGCGCAACGAACCAGAGCTTTGACCAGCTCTACCAAAAATACCTCAAACTGAGCTTTGACCAGCTCTCACACAAAAACATACCATAAGAGCCACGGCTCTACACCAAAAGACAGAGAGAGAGCACTGAACACAAACTGTGATACATGAAGGAGTGTGGAGGCTGATTGCAGATAGGGATCAGGTGGTGCTGGGGAACTGGAGTGCTGATTGCAACCAGGTGGTGCTGGGGACTGGAACCAGGGGAAGCATCTGGGAAAAAGACACAGTAGACACAGGAGGGAGACAAAAGGCAAGACAACCAAAACAATGCATGTACTGTAGCTCTCTCCCCAACGACACACGGACACAGGTCGGTTCTTTATAAAACGGGCGTTTATTGTCTTGGGCTCATCATCACAATCCTTGTCCCTCTCACGCCATGAGAACTATATTTATTGGATGAACACAGACACAGTACAAATGCAACGGTTACAATGCAACGGTTACAACAATACAACGGTTACAATACAATGGTGCATCAAACAAATGCATTTACTCAAAGAAATAAAATACCTTGTTGGCCGCTTGTCAGGAAAAGAGGTTCTTTAGTCCTTGTCCTATGGAATACCTTTGTTTTGACGGTCTACTACAACACCAGACGTCCATAAAATATCAAATAAAAACTGGTCGAGCAGCGAATACTCTTGCTCAACTGTCGTCCACCAGAGCGCGCCTGCTCTCCCTGTCTACGGTTAAATGTGACATACTCTCGTGACTTTGTGCCTATCACGTTTAATTGTTGACCAATGAATTTAGCTTTTTACATACATTTTTGTATGCATCACATTATTTATCTAATTATTACTTTATACATGAAAATAAGAAATCAATCATTAATCAATGAATTATGATATAGAATTATGATATAGAACAGCACTTACAATGCATGCCTACACACATAACACACATAACATACAGAAATCCCCATACATAAATGGACAGCATCCGTAACACTAAACTAAAGTCTAAACTTATCAATTTCAACATTGTTATCACACCACACAAACTAAAACCCCTCCTTACCTCCCTCTTCCATTTTTTAATGTTGCATGATCATGTATACATTTATTATGTATTCTTCTTTTTTATGTTTAAATTAGTGCTGTCAGGCGATTAAAAAAATTAATCTAATTAATTACAGGATTTGTAATTAATTAATCTAATTAATCGCATTTTAATCGCATAACCATTTTATGCCTGATATTCTATATTCTATAATCATATTTCAAATTGCATGTGTCCGGATGGCAGAATTCAGTACTGTATCTACAAAACCTTCTGTTTAATCATCTTCCATCTATTAATTTGCTTAGATTTTTCAGGTCTGGTCAATTTGAGCATGGTGTTATTCACAGTCAAAGATACAACAAAAATGTATTGATATTCTCATTTGGTTCATTACAATTTACTCAAAATAAAATGTTCATTCAATCAATCACTGCGCAGATTGATTGAATGAAAATGTTATTAACAGATTGCAGAATGGGTACAATACAGTACGGCACACAATTGTTAAGACCAGAGAAAGACTTTCGTCTTGTTTACATCAGGGTCCCCCATTTTTTATTCATAATGAATTGTAAGTAAGGGTGCAACTTGCACCGTGCAATCCATTCTTTGTGGATCTAGCCCACAGTATTTCTGACACTGGGAATACATTCCCTGAGATTCATAGATGTCCCTAGAATCAGATACCAAGAACATGCAAATGGACCATATTAAAAAAGAAAAAAGTCTGTAAATGTGTATTCTACATTCTTATGGAATGAATGAGATACAAAAAAAATATTATAAAAAAAAAAAAAAAAAATTAATACATTTTGAGTTAATTTTCATAACGCGATAATTTGCTGTGTAATTAATTAATCTAATTAACGCGATAAACTGACAGCCCTAGTTTAAATATCAACATTATCTGGCCATCCTGATTAAATACTATCAAACTCATCTGACCTCATCTGTAGGGCTGACCTTCGAAGCTTTTTTTGGCAATCGAAGCTTCGGGGCCGAGCTTCGATTTAAATTCGAAGCTCCGGAAAAAAAAACTATTTTAATTTTAATTTTTTTTTATCTTATGTTGTGGGACTTGTACAGCACTTTAGTAAACTTTGTTGTTTTTAAATGTGCTCTATAAATAAAGTGGATTGGATTAATGAATTAAGTAGCCCCTTTCGTGACTGTGACGCAGCCAACAAGGTTTCACTCGGCTGTGTGATTTAATTCAAGGTGGATCGCTGTTGTCGTTTGAACAACTTCAGATTTCATGGGAACTACCAATCCCCCAAATCAAGAATGTTAATCAAGAATGTTTAAGATGAATGAAGTAAGATTTTTATTATTTGAAATATGGCCTGTGTAGACTAAACTATGCACAGAATTATGTCAGTCTACAACAGTGGTCACCAACCTGTTTAAGCCTAAGATCACTTTTTTTTTTTTTGGTGAAGGCAAGATCTACCTATTGAAGCGTTGAGAGAAAAAGACAGCCAAGATTGTACTTTAAACTAAATTACTTTTATTTGCCTGTATTCTAATTACATGCAATGCTTTGGTCCAACATTAAAACGTCAAAGTAGAACTATTATGTACTTTCTCAGTCAGTGCTAAGTACAGTCATCTTATGCAGCATCACTTTTCACATCAAAACAAAAGTAGAACTGTAATGTGGACTTTCTCATATTATTAACATTGACAAACATATTTACAATTAGCATTTTATAAAGTAGAACTGTAATGTGTACTTTCTCAGTCAGTGCTAAGTGCAGCATCACTTTTCACATCAAAACAAAAGTAGAACTGTAATGTTTACTTTCTCAGTCAGTGCTAAGTGCAGTCAGTGCTAAGTGCAGTCAGTGCTAAGTGCAGCATCATTTTCACATCAAAACAAAACTAGAACTGTATGTGTACTTTCTCAGTCAGTGCTAAGTGCAGCATCACTTTTCACATCAAAACAAAAGTAGAACTGTAATGTGGACTCTCAGGGTAAGATCTAAAAAACAAAAAAACAATTTTTTTTTTTTTTTTTTTTTTTAAGAAAGATCTACAGGGACAGTCTCAAAGATCGACCAGTCGATCAAGATCGACAGGTTGGTGACCACTGGTCTACAAGGTCCGGATTCTACATGGTCCGGCAATGTAGACCTTGTAGACTCCACTACAGACCAATTATCAGTGAATGTTCATGCATTTTTAAGAAGGGCTACTTCCACAAAAAAACAAAGAACTCACCAAAACATCTCAGTAGCACCTTATCTAAATGTTCTATTTCATATATGGAGATTCATATTTATTTATGTATTGCATGCATTTCTACATTTTATTTCCTATTTTGTTTATTCATCCCAGTATCTTTCTTTCTTATGTGTGGAATTCTACAAGGCATGTAGGTGTATATGTGTTTGAGGATGATATCCTTCAAACAGGCAATAGTGATGATATAATTTGAGCAGTGCTTAGCTGGGTTACTTTCCTCCAGTGTATTTGTCCCCCGGCCCCGCCCAATGGCCCCATGCGCGCACACACACACACACACACACACACACACACACACACACACACACACACACACACACACACACACACACACACACACACACACAAAATCGAAGTAAATTTTTTTTGGAAATTAAAAAACAAAAAAAAATAATAATAATAATTATTATTATTTTTTTTTTAACTTCGATTTTTTTTTTATGTTCGAAGCTTGTGCCATTGAACGCAGCTTCGAAGTATTTAAGACAGCCCTACTCATCTGGTCTTTCCAAAGACCAGAGATGGGACGTGTGCACACACACACACACGCACACACACACACACACACACACACACACACACACACACACACACACACACACACACACACACACACACACACACACACACACACACACACACACACACACACACACACACACACACACACACACACACTCTCCTACCCTCCACCCATCCCCATTGCTGATTAATTTATCCCCACTTGGAAGATTAGATATGTCTGAATCAATATTTTAGATAAATAGTATTTTAGATAAATCATGGCCATAGATCAGCCTGTTTATCGATTGCTTATTGATCAGTTTTAATCCATGACTGGTGTTTCTCCAGTGAACAGCTCCAGAATATATTATCACCAGCAGACTGGTCTATGGGATCACATGACCACACCAGAGGAAGTCACACCAAAGATACTCTACTAGAGGAAGATGACACGTCAACACGACGTGTCAAAGAGGCTGGATATAGGAAGAGGGAAGACAGGCGGGAAAATGTATAGGAGGTGATGTCCTCACTGAAAACTCAATCCACGTCATTCATGTTAGCGAAACTAACTTGTGCTGAATAGCAATCAACTGCTTAAATATCAGGAATTTCAATTTCAATATTGTAGATCAAATTATTTTCTCAATTTGATGTAAAAACTAGCCAAATCGTTAGCCTAATTTACCCTTGTTGTTTGTAAATCGTCACAAAAGGTGAAATACGTTGTCAGTTTGCACCCAAAATATTACAAAAAGTAGAAAAACAAAAGTAATCTGTAAAATAATACAGTGAATTTCCAGTGAAAAAACATAAATTTTTTACAGTGTAGGCTCAGGTTAATAATGTAGCCAATCACATCCTGATCCCAGCGCAAAGCATACATTTTGTTTGTAAACATCTGCATTCCGAATTTCCGCCCGCCAATCGCTTTGTAGCGAACACCAGCGTGCTATTTTGAGTCAAATTTCAAAAAGCTAAATGGATAGGCTATACTGTATTTTTTTTGGCTGAGATGTTACAGAACACAGGCCAATGCTTGTACAGTGATGTAGAGCAGGGGTTCTCAACCTTTCTGCTGCCAAGGCACCCCTGTGTCAAATAAAATATTCCAGGGCACCCTATACGATAAAGACTTTTCCGGTCCTGTCTTTTTTGCTACAATGATGACAAAAGTGCTTGCTTTCAAAATAAGGTCTAAATGGTGTTTCAGGTCTAAATGGCTTAGTACTGTTGACTTTACACTGCTTGTAGTAGTAAATCAAATAGCATATTTTTTAAATAAAATTACAGAAAATCACTAAAGTGCTATCTGTTACAGCTGCACTGTTTTCAATTAAAATGGCATATTTGGATAAGTGTGACCATTTCTCAAAAACTGAAAATCATGTATTTCTTTTAAATACAGAAAAGGATCACCAAGTTACCATTTCTCAAAAAATATAAATAAATACATAAGATAAGCACTCGTTCACTCAGTGGACATTTCTAGCTCAATGCGAGGTCTGCTGCTGCTGCTGGCTAATAATACGGTCAATACATGGGGAGATCTTTGACAAGGCAACACGCATGTCATCCTCAAGGCTCAACTTGGCCCTATATTTTGTTTTCAGAGCTGTCATGGATGAAAAGCCAGCTTCACACAGATATGTGGTGCTGAATGGTATCAACACCTTAACTGCTGCATCATGAGATACTTGGTACTCAGCTCCACACTCTAATCTATTTCTGTGGTAAATCTATAGTGTATATATGAAAACTACAGGAATACTATAAATTACTACAGTATTTATGTGGTAAATCAATAGTGTATATAACAAAATTACAGGAATACTCTATCTATCTATCTATCTATCTACAGTATCTATCTATCTATCTATCTATCTATCTATCTATCTATCTATCTATCTATCTATCTATCTATCTATCTATCTATCTATCTATCTATCTATCTATCTATCTATCTATCTATCTATCTATCTATCTATCTATCTATCTATCTATCTATCTATCTATCTATCTATCCCTCTGTCTGTTGGTCGTTATATTTGGCAACATGAAAATTAAAGGCAGGGGTCAGGAGGAAGGAATGGATGCTGTGTTGTCATGGCAACAGCTCTGTCGATAGACTGAGGAGAAGAGGTGAGGAGAAGAGAGGAGAAGAGAAGGGAGAGGAGAAGAGAGGGGAGACAAGCAGGGATGAGAGGAAGAGAGGGGAGGAGAGAGGAGGAGAGGAGACAAGAGGAAGGGAGAGGGGAGAGGATGAGAGGAGAGGAGACAAGAGAGGAAAATAAATTTTATAACAGCAGATGCTTCACTATACTGCACACTAAGTCTCAACTACATTATATGAATAATAAATGGATATTGACCACTAGCCTAGCTGTTGGCCAAAAATACCTGTCCCAGAGTTTTAAGCTATCACTAGTGGTCCATATCCGTTTATATTAATTTGTGCTAAGCTAGGCTAACTTGTAGCCGGATAACCTTCTACTGAACACACAGATAGGATGTGTATGTTATTGTTTGACTGTAGAGAAGACGGTAAGCACATTTCCCATAATGTTGGTGTGTTCCTTTAACTCATTGAGCACATTTTATTGCTTTATTGGACAGACCCGGCAGAGAGGAAGGATAGGAGAAGATATGGGGGAGGATATTCGGCAAAGGTTGCCAGGTCCGGGAGTCGAACCCGGGATGGTCGCGTTGCACTGCAGTGCGTTACGTGGTGCGCCACTCTGGCGCCCCGTGTTCACTCATAGTTGAAGACAGTAGAGGTTGAAAACTTTATTATCTAAAGATGATTAGTTGTAGTGTTGGAGAGAGGTCTGGCTGAACTTGTTATCATTCCGATATAGGGGGTAAAAATGCTCTGGCTTTGTATTTATTTAAACCATCCTGGGTGGAGCTAAGCCCAGGATGCAGTGATGGTGCCCTTGCAAAATAGTGTCACAGATAGCGGAAGAGGAGGAGAATTCTGAAATAATTGGCCAATGGCATGCTTATACCCACAGTGTCAGTCCTGTGATCCAGATTATCGATAAGGATATATCGATTGATACAGGACAACCGCATGCCAACACGACCAACCAGATGGTAAGACGGGTAATTGATGATCAGCTGCAGCTTTGTTTATCCCTCTGTGATGTGTCCAAATGGTCATTGAGTATTGATGATTATTAGCTCTAGTGTATGATGGTACAAGAAGGCCAAGCATTCACAATCAGCTGCTCTGGGCTCCAACTTTAATTAACTAGAAGAGAAATGTTTGATTAGAATCTCGTTCAGTTTGATTTGAAAGACGTTGCCACGACGGCTTTATTTGAAGTGGATTTTCACAAATTTTGAGGGAAGGCAACACCTGAGCTCCTCCTGTGCTGCAGCACCAGGGCCCTGTTCCTCGTACCTGGTTCAACTAAGCCGATCAAAAGTCCTATTAGCCAGCTTAAATTAATCCGATGATTGAAGTCAGGCTATCTCGGTTTCTCAAAGGCTGAGTCGATAATAGTTCAAAAGGGGGAGGCGTCGATCACCGAAACCATGATTTTCTAACGGGAAAAATATTAAATATTTTAAAAAATATATATAATTTTACAAGTTAAATGCATATCTATAGGCTTATTTGAAGTGCCTAATTACCCCAATCAATCAGATTATATTTCTTTAAATGTGCCTGCTGGCAGTAGGCTTAATGGAATGAATCATCGAATGAGATCTTGCTAGCGAAAATAATTATTTCAACTCTTTCAGAATAAGTAGATAAAAACTGTGAGGGCTGTGTGTGTGTGTGGGTCATGAGCAGATAACAGGGACTCTTAAAGTTATCCATGAAACGGACAACCACTTACCGCTTACGCAGATATTTTAGGAGGGGAAAAATTAAACAACAGAAAACAACCTTTACAGGTGGAAATCTCAAAGTGAGTAATTAAGAAAATAAATCAAGTCCCAAAAAACAGGACTACTCTCAATAAAGAGGTATAGTATACAAGTAAATAAGCCACAAGGACACCTCCTAATAAAGGAGTTTATATTGGAAAAAGTAAAACAATAAACCTCCACTAAGGGAGTTTATGTGTAGAATCACGTGAGTAGCCTAAAATAAGAATGACTACCATAAAGCTCAATTCTGAATCAGAGATCAGACTACACTTCAATATAATGAGCGTGACCAAAAGGACAGCCAACACTAGAAAATGAAAAAGCAGTTGACACTGCGATCTCCAAACTTAAATAGACTCCACATGCCCATAAGCACAGCTGCACTGCATCAGGTGCAATCAAGCCCATACACCTGCCGACCCATGAGGCAATTAACCACAGGGAACAGGGATTGACAGCTATCCCTCACAGAGAGGTGAAATAAAGCAAAAATAGACAGCTGTCCCTCACAGAAAGGTGAAATAAGGCAAAAACCATGAGCCCAAAGAGTAATTGATACGAATGAATAGATACTTATGAGGACATATGTACTGTATGCGCTTAGGTATCATGTACTATATAAATACATGGTTCCCAAAGTTTTCAGGCCGCGACCCCCAAAATAACGGTGTCAGAGAGCCACGACCCCCACTATTATAGGAGGTGGTTGAAACATGCAAACGTTTGCACACACACCCACTAATAAGAATTGGAGGCTTTTGGGCGGCTACGTGGCGCAGTGGGCAAGGCGCTCGCAACGAATGCTGGAGACTAGGCTCGAACAGGATGCCTCCTGTTCGAGCCCCGCTCTCCACATTGCTTTCAGTTTAGCTGGTCGTCCACAGTAATACACACACAGGGAGGGAAACTGAAGGGTGGGGATCGGGCGTTGTGGACAGCGACTCCTACAGGTCGGTTGGTGCGCCTGCGCAGTAGAATCAAGAAGCGACGGGGGCGGGGCCCCTCCAAAGCCCAGACCCCCGACCCTGAAAGATCGAGCCGTGCAGGTGAAAAGATGCGACGGCTGTTACCTCGAGTATCGGAGGGGACTTGTGCTATGTATGACTTAGTCCACATTGCAGCCGGCTTGTGGGAGGCAAGAAACAACGTTCGAAGACAGGGGAGGGTTGAATTGGACGATATGAAAATTGGGATGGGAGAAAAATAGAAAATGGGAGAAAAAGTGGATACAAAAAAAGAATTGGAGGCTTTTAACAGGCACAATAACTACACAAAATAACACAGTAATCAAACAACCATAAAATTAATACATATAGCGCGTTTCATTTAGAAGGCTAATGTTCAACTCACCTAATGACATGGATGGCCACTATGCTTGGAGCACAACAAGTCCAGTCTGGGTTTAATTTTAATAAATAAAAATAAATAAATAAAAAAAAAGTTTAATATATATAAAAAAAGAAAAAAAAATTATACAGTCAACATATTCTTAAATAATAGCGCTGCCCGAGGCTGGGCATGATACAGTCAACATATAGCAAGAGAGAGAGAGAGAGAGAGAGAGCGAGAGAGCGAGAGAGAGCTCCCGTTCTACAGTCAATATACAGTGGTATCGCTGCACAGACCCGGCAATGCCCCTGACCAGAGGAGAGAGAAATATAATATAGTTAGTAAAAGCACTATATAAGCTCAGAACACAGCTCAGAACACAACACAGCTTAGAACACAGCTCAGAACACAGAACACATCTCAGCACACAGCTCAGAACACAGCTCAGAACACAGGACACCTCAGAACACAGCACAGAACACAGCTCAGCACACAGCTCAGAACACAGAACACAGCTCAGAACACATCTCAGAACACAGCTCAGAACACAGAACACATGCAGAACACAGCACAGAACACAGCTCAGCACACAGCTCAGAACACAGCTCAGAACACAGGACACCTCAGAACACAGCTTCATCTAACAAGGCGTCGCAAGGTTTAACTGAGGCTAATGTTAACATGATGGCACACACAGTGGCACACCCTCCACCAGACCAAGGCCAGAGAGAGAGAGAGAGAGAGAGAGAGAGAGAGAGAGAGAGAGAGAGAGAGAGAGAGAGAGAGAGAGAGAGAGAGCGAGCAACAGAGAGAGAGAGAACGAGAGAGAGACAGAGAGAGAGAGAGCAAGAGAGAGAAAGAGAGACAGAGAGAGATCCACGGCGGGAATAGAATAGAGTGCATTAAAAACTCACCAAACGTCCAAGAGGAAGGAGACAACCGTGGAGTTGACGAAGTTCATCTGCCGAACGACCGTCCTCTTCGTCTTGGCATAACCTCCAATGCTGCACGCGCTCCCGTGGAAATAGTCAGACGCACGCCGGCCGCCTGTACCTTACCTGTACCCCATATTGTCCCCCCCGTTGGGATTAACTTGGGAGTCTGTTCTCCTGTTTATCTGCCACACGTTAGCACTCGATAACGTAGCTAACGCTAGCTAGGTTAGCTAACGCTAGTTAGCCTTTAGCTAAGCTACTAGCCGACATGGCTAGCCCGACTGAACCACACGTTAGCACTCGATAACGTAGCTAAAGCTAACTAGCTATCCCTGCCTTTAGCTAAGCCGACATGGCTAGCCTGACTGAACTTTCTAACATGCAACAACTTTCATCTTCAGTCCATCTGCCAAACGACCGTCCTCTTCGTCTTGGCATAACCTCCAATGCTGCACACGCTCCCGTGGAAATAGTCAGACGCACGCCGGCCGACTGTACCTTACCTGTAACCCCTCCCCTCGTTGAAACCAATAGTATATCTGCTGCAGAGCCGCAGAGCTCCAATAGTGTATCTGCAGAGCCACAGAGCTCCAATAGTATATCTGCAGAGCTGCAGAGCCCGGAACAAGTCAGACACATTCTACAAACGTGTCTAATGTGAAATATATAAGCATATAAGCAAAACTAGATTTTAGGTCTGTGATGAAAAAGGGCCTTGCGGGAAGGGGGGCCTCGCAAAAAAAATAAAAATAATAATAATATATATATATATATTTTTTTTTGCGAGGCCCCCCTTCCCGCGAGGCCCTGTGCGACCGCACTGCTCGCACACCCCCTGAGGCGGCCCCATTAATTTTAGCAAATATGCAAGACAAATATGCTAGCCTTGTTATCCAGTCGGGATCGGAGAGTTGAGCAGCGAACTGGGACGCATTCTCCGTCAGAAACAAGCACGCTTCATCCCTCTGCTCAAACAGGTGTTGCGCACGCCCTAGCTCTGACGTGCAGTATGTAGGAAATCAGGAAAATAGGCTGAATATGATTTATTATCAGCATTTTAGGTCTATTATTTTACATTTCAAAAGCATTTATTTTACCAGTTTAATGTATTTGAATTGTTTTTAATTATTTCCTATTTCACACATTCTATGAAATCAATACATTCTGGAAATCATCTCGCGACCAAACTTGCTTCGTGGAACCGAAAAGCCTGACTTATGTCAAGTTATCGTGAAAATGATCCGGCTAACTCAGTTAGCCACGTACGAGGAACAGGGCCCAGGTCTGGAGGCCACAGGGCTCCACAACATCTAGGCCATCCATGCATGAGTAATGTCTCCTCTCCTGCTCTCTGTCTCTGGCTGATGACATCCTGCTCTCTGTGTCTCTGGCTGATGACATCCTGGGTAAGACTCCAACCAAGTCACACTGCCTACACCACAGACACTTAATTTGGATATGTTCTTGAATGATGGTGTTTAGATCCTATAGCTGGGAAGGATGTTTGTACATTTATTAAAGTTAAGGTAAGGGATAGGTTTATAAACAACATTTAGGTGAAAATTATGATGAGTCAGGGCTTTGCAGCAGCTACAGTAGGTCAAAAAGCACAGATTACCATGGAAACATCCTCCCAGGCTGGGATCTAGAAACTGCCCTCTTGAATGGCCATTTGTTTTCCACCTATGATGGCTGGTTCTCATGGTCATGCAGAGTGTGGTTTGGTGCATTACAAGAGCACTAATATGTAATTTATCCAATCAGGTGCATTCCACTTGGGGAAATGGGAATGCCTGCAACATGTAAACAACAACATTAATTTTGGACCTGACAAATCTTTTTAAATGATACATTCATTAATCCTTTTTTGGGAGGAAAAGCAATACTTTTATTCTGCACCTTTCTAAAAGCTCTGTGGATGTATTATATTTAAAAAAAAAAAGAGACATTTAACAAGCCCACACTATCCTTGCCTTGCCTTCCATGGATCTGAAGTGTCTAAGAACACACTAGCCTTGTGTGCCCTTTCTATCCATTTCAATTATCTGGCCTTGCAGTCAGTGTGTCTCTTTGTGTTAAGGTTGAGTCAGTCTGCAGACGTTACAGTTCAGGGAGGGTTAAGGACTGTGGTCTCATCGCTCATCTATCTACTGTATGTATGTATGTATGTATGTATGTATGTATGTATGTATGTATGTATGTATGTATGTATGTATGTATGTATGTATGTATGTATGTATGTATGTATGTATGTATGTATCTATGTATCTATCTATCTATCTATCTATCTATCTATCTATCTATCTATCTATCTATCTATCTATCTATCTATCTATCTATCTATCTATCTATCTATCTATCTATCTATCTATCTATCTATCTATCTATCTATCTATCTATCTATCTATCTATCTATCTATCTATCTATGTGTGTGTGTGTGTGTGTGCGTGTGTGTGCATGTGTGCGTGTGTACATACATGCATATGCTTTGTGTCTGTTTGAGTGTGTGTTTTGTGTACCGGTGTGTGTGTGTGTGCCGCAGAGGAATCTAGGCTAGCTGATCTGAATAGTGAGATGATGCATTACTTCTCCCATCGTAACAGCCTCAGGACACAACTCTGGGGCCTCCACTACACGACCAGGGGGGGGGGGGGGGTGTGTGTGTGTGTGTGTGTGTGTGTGTGTGTGTGTGTGTGTGTGTGTGTGTGTGTGTGTGTGTGTGTGTGTGTGTGTGTGTGTGTGTGTGTGTGTGCGTGCGTGCGTGCGTGCGTGCGTGCGTGTGTGTGTGTATTAGGCTTAGGTGATATGACGATGTTATCGCATGTACTGTAAACGTGGCCACGATAATGAATCTAGTGCTCTAGAATCTCTCTTGCCTCACCACATTGTTGTAGCCTATCAAGTGATCCTGTATATAACATTACCGCATGTAGCCTTTAGCTCAGCTGGTCAGTGCGGCCGTCTGTGGATCCTACGGTCCCAGGTTAAAATCCACTCGGTTACATTAACAAAAATAATGCAAATGTGCCTATTTGGCGATTCTTTGGTTTTAAGCTGTGTGATAAATAAATCAGGACTAAAGATGTAAACACCACAGATCTCCGCTACCATCTTAAAAATCACCAACAGAATGCGCTAGTCTGCCACATCCTAAAACTCAATCACTGGGACTTTCACAAAGACAACATACCAGGGCAGTTACTAGATACATTTCAAGGAAATGGTAAATACATTGGATTGACTAATGACCAACATGACTAATGCCCAATATGACTAATATCCAATATGACTTACCAAGCTGCAGATACGTAGTTTCAGATGTGAAAAAGTCAGTCAGGGATGCAGAGTTCTATGACCACAGACTTGATTGATTGATTGAAAATTTTATTAACCGATTGCAGAATGGGTACAATACAGTACGGCAACATGAATGACCACAAGGTGGCGCGATACAACGTAAGGAGGACAGTAATAGAGGCAAAACGGCGCTACAGGGATAAAATTGAACTCCAGTTTGAACAGGCTGACTCCAGAGCTATGTGGCAGGGGCTCAAAACGATGACAGACTAGAATAGAATAGAATAGAATAGAAATACTTTTATTATCCCGTGGGAAATTAGACACTGCAAATCGCTCAACATTTAAACATTTAGACAGGACAGGTCACAAATTAGAATAATAACACAAATCAAATCAAGTTGCCTAGGATAAGAGTAGAGTAAAATAAAATAGGATAAAATGAAATGAAATAATATATACAGAAATAAATACAGTAAGAATATACTGAGCATACTGAGCATGGGGTAAACAATTTGGTCAATATAATTATAATTATAATTTAAATCTAAATCTAACTAAATGAAATATGAACTATATATTCCAGTATTCAGTGTAACTAGGTGCAGTATGCTTTTAGGTAGTGTATTGTCCTCCTTGGGTTCCAATAAGACTTAGATCAATGTCTGGCAGCCGTCGCTGCCCCCTGTTGTGGAGCCTGGAGGCCGCTAGTCGCGTCCTCCTGCCACTATTTAGCTGCCGCTCTGTGCTCAGTGATGCAGTGAGGCACAGTGATGCATTATATAGTCTGATGGCTGTTGGAATGAAGGACTTCCTGTGCCGTTCAGTGCTGCATTTGGGTAGTGTGAGCCTAGCACTGAACATGCTCCTCCTGTCAGCCAAGTCTGTGTATAGTGGATGGGTGGGGTTTTCCCTGATGGCCTGGAGCTTAGCGAGGCTCCTCCTCTCCGCCACCCTCGCTAGAGAGTCCAGCTCAACCCCAACCACGCTGCTGGCCTTCCTGACCAGCTTATCCAGCCTGGTTGTGTCCACTGCTCTCAGTCCGCTGCCCCAGCAGGTCACAGCGTACAAGAAGGCGCCCGCCACCACCGACTCATAAAACATCCTCAACATCCTTGTACAGACATTGAAGGATCTCAGCCTTCTGAGGAAGTAGAGTCGGCTCTGGCCCTTCTTGTATAGTGCTTCTGCATGTTTTGACCCGTTCAGTTTGTTGTCGATGTGCACACCGAGGTATTTGTACACCTCGACCATGTCCACATCAACTCCCCTGATGGAAACGGGGGTCACGGGTGCACTCCTCCTCCTCCCTAGCTCCACCACCAGTTCCTTGGTCTTCGCCACATTTAGCTGCAGGTGGTTTTTGTCGCACCATGTGACAAAGTCCACTACCAGTTCCCGGTATTCTCTCTCGTCACCGTCCTTTATACATCCCACTATCGCAGAGTCATCAGAAAACTTCTGAAGGTGGCAGGACTCTGACCGATAGTGGAAGTCATTGGTGTAGACAGTGAAGAGGAAGGGAGAGAGGACTGTCCCCTGCGGGGCCCCGGTGTTGCTGTGTTGCTGACCAGGCACCTCCCTCAAACTGAACAGTGACATCTCCTTAGCAAATGACCTCAATACCTTCTATGCAAGGTTTGATGCTGGTAATAACAACACCAGCCCACAAGCCACGGCAATGGGGGGGGGGGGGGGGGGGGGTCTGCTGCTGATGGAGACTCAGTGTTCAGGGTAACAGAGCATGAGGTGAGGCGGACCTTTAAAAAAGTGAATATCAGGAAGGCAGCAGGACCGGACGGCATCCCCGGCCGCGTCCTAAAAGTCTGTGCCGACCAACTGGCCCCGGTATTCACTGACATATTTAACCTGTCCTTAGAACAGGCTGTCATCCCCACCTGCCTGAAGAAGTCCACTATTATCCCTGTACCCAAAAAATCCAAGCCTGCTTGCCTCAACGACTACCGCCCTGTAGCTCTCACCTCCATAGCCATGAAGTGCTTTGAGAAGCTAGTAAAGGGCTACATCTGCTCCTCCCTCCCCATCAACCTGGACCACCTGCAATTTGCATACCGCCCCAACAGGTCCACGGAGGACGCCATAGCCCATGTGCTGCACACAGCAGCATCACACCTGGACACAAAGGAAGGGGAACTATGTGAGAATGCTATTCATCGACTACAGCTCGGCGTTCAATACCATAGTCCCCTCCAAACTCATAGCCAAGCTCAGGGACCTGGGCTTGAACTATGACCTCTGCCAGTGGGTCTTGGACTTCCTGACGGGCAGACCCCAGGTGGTGAGAGCAGGCAACTGCACCTCCTCATCCATCACCCTCAACATAGGGGCCCCCCAGGGCTGTGTTCTGAGTCCCCTCCTCTACTCCCTGTACACACACGACTGTGTGGCTCAGCGGAGTAGCAACACAATCATCAAATTTGCTGACGACACAGTGGTGGTGGGCCTGATCTCTGCAAACGACGAGAGGGCCTACCTGGAAGAGGTCAAGGTCCTGGCGGGATGGTGCCAGGAAAACAGCCACTCCCTGAACGTCAGCAAAACAAAGGAGATGATTGTGGACTTCAGGAGGTCGGGGGTCAAGGACTACAGCCCCCTCAGCATCGACGGGGCACCGGTTGAGAGAGTGAACAGCTTTAAGTACCTCGGAGCCTACATATCCGAGGACTTGACATGGACCACACACATTGACAGTGTTGTGAAGAAGGCACAACAACGCCTCTACTTCCTCAGGCGCCTAAGGAAGTTCCAAGTCAGTCAGAAGATCCTTAAGAACTTCTACTCATGTACAATAGAGAGCATCCTGACTGGCAACATCACTTCCTGGTTTGGGAATAGCACTGCACAAGACCGAAGCAGACTACAAAGAGTGACACGTTCAGCCGAACGCACAATTGGAGGGGGGCTCCCCACCCTCCAGAACATTTACAACAAGCGGTGCAGGGGCAAGGCTAAGAGAATCATTAAGGACTCCAGCCACCCGAACAACTGCCTCTTTGAACTGCTGCGGTCAGGCAAGCGATACCGGATTCTCAAGGCGAGCACAGAAAGACTCAGAAGAAGCTTCTATCCCCAGGCCATCAGGCTGCTCAACGAACAATGAACACTACACAACAACCATCAAACGCACATAGCACACACATCCACACGCACACACTCACTTTAAACAAACACACTGTAGCACCCACTCCCCACACTTTATATTTATTGATAAAGGATTTGCACTACAACTCGTACACCTTACTGTAAATTGTACCTAAATTGTACCTCATCCCATTTCTGCTTTGCACTATATAGTATTGTATATTAGTACACTGCATAGTATATTGTATATTATATGGTAACTCAGTTACGTCTATTCTGCATCGAACATTGTACATATGTCTATACTGAACACTGTGACCTCATTTTCTACTTCTAATTTACATGCTATACTATGTTATTTGATACTTATCTTGTCTAGCACAGCCTCTGGAGCGTAACAGTAAGAAGCATTTTGTATAAAAGTATTCTGTACTTCTGTATGACAACTATTAAAGAAACTTGAAACTCAATACACACCATTGTTAAGGGGATGCAGACCAGAGAAAGACTTTCGTCTTGTTTACATCAGGGTCCCCCATTTTCAATTCATAATGACATTTATGACATACACGACATACAGATATACAGATATATATCATGACAATTATGACAATTATGACATACAGATATACAGTACTGTTACATTTATGACATACAAGATATGGGGGGGGGGGTTGGACATTTATGGGGGCCAGTTTCGAATTGCAGCCTCCCGTAGCTGCTCTTTGAGGGAGGTTTTGAAGGTGGGTAGGGAATCACATTCTTTTACGGCTGTGGCAAGTGTTAATTCACAGCACTATCCATCACTGCCCACTTTATCAATTCTGATGGAAGCTGGAATCAAAATGCTTGAATCTTCACCCAGATGTACAGGGGTTGTAGCTTCGTAGTAAAGGCCTGGGTCAAGCAAACAGACTGTGTTCGGCAATATCGCCAGCAGGGCAATTTCAATATCGGCCAGCCTAGTGTGTGTAAGATAAGATAAGATATTCCTTTATTGATCCCCGGAATTGATCAGGAATTGTATGTGTGTGTGTGTGTGTGTGTGTGTGTGTTTGTGTGCACTCTCGTACATTTGTGAATGTTACAGTTTGTAAGCAAGATACAGTATAGGGCAACCTTTGTGTGCATGATGTACCTGCACGTTTACTGGGACATAGGTGCTATACGGTGTGTCCGTGTGTGTGGCTGCGTGTGTGTGTGTGTGAGCAGCTTTATGAGTGTGTGTGTGTGTGTGTGTGAGAGCAGCTTTGTGTGTGTGTGTGTGTGAGAGCAGCTGTATGTGTGTGTGTGTGTGTGAGCAGCGTTGCGTTGTGTGTGTGTAAGCAGCTTTGTGTGTGTGTGTGTGTGTGTGTGTGTGTGTGTGTGTGTGAGCAGCTTTGTGTGTGTGTGTGTGTGTGTGTGTGTGTGAGAGCAGCTGTGTGTGTGTGTGTGTGTGTGTGTGTGTGTGTGTGTGTGTGTGTGTGTGTGTGTGTGTGTGTGTGTTTCTAAGCAGGGCAGATGCAGGGAACAGTAAATCATCTCTGAGGAGAAGCGGTGGTGGAGCTATTTAAAACACACACACATACACATACACACACATACACGCACACACACACAAGAGGAAGAGGGAGAGAGTCATGGTTTCTGTGGCAACATGTTTCTTCATTAGCAACGGTTGCCCTTAACAACAGCGTTGGCATGGCCTCCTTTCTAGAGCCGCTGAAAGCAACGCTGCATGCCTAGTGTGTGTAAGATAAGATAAGATATTCCTTTATTGATCCCCTTGGGGAAATTCAGGAATTGTATGTGTGTGTGTGTTTGTGTGCACTCTCGTACATGTGTGAATGTTACAGTTTGTAAGCAAGATACAGTATAGGGCAACCTTTGTGTGCATGATACCTGCACGTTTACTGGGACATAGGTGCTACGGTGTGTGCGTGGCTGCGTGCGTGTGTGTGTGAGCAGCTTTATGAGTGTGTGTGAGCAGCTTTGTGTGTGTGTGTGAGAGCAGCTTTAGGTGTGTGTGTGTGAGCAGCTTTGTGTGAGTGTGAGCAGCTTTGTGTGTGTGTGAGCCAGGGAGACCTAGGGAGCTAAAAACGAGATATTATGTTTTTGGTGCTCAAGCGTTGGCGGCGAAACACGAGATATTACGTTTTTGGCGCCCAATGAGTTAAGAGTCAGACACACTTAGGCCATGTCCAGACGAAACCGATTTCGGTCGTATCAGTCAAAGTAATTTATTGTCTGCACCTTTCATCCACACGGAACTTCTGGGAGCCTGAAATAGGGCTGGGCGATATGACCAAAAACGTTATCGCGATAAAATTATAAAATTATTTTCATATAATTCGATATCGATAATTATCGTCGATATAATGTCTGTCAAGTTTAATTAACTTCTTATGCTGCTGCGAATGTCTCAAGTCGAGTTGATGTCGTCATCAGTCCGCGCACGTTAGCAGTTAGCCGACAAGCGGAGTATCTCATGACAATAAATATGACACTAAAATACTCTCTTCCGCCACAATATATTGAAACGAACTGTATACCCCACACTTAGGCCTGCCGCGATAAGCAATAAATCGATTAATTGCCGCGATAATTAAAATGAATGCAATGATTTTGACGGGCGCGATTAATTGCTATTTGCGCGTTTGTTTTAATGAGGCGGAACCAGTGCCCCTTGTCAGTCACTGTCCGTGTTGGGAGGCGGGCCGCTGGCTTTACTACAGCACAGCACAGGAGCTCCGTGGGGCAACACCACATAGCTTAACTACATTTCTCAATAGTGTTGCTCCTTTTAACCAAGTAGCGTTATTTGTAGTGTAACGTTAGAATAACACAGAATAACCTTAATACAATTACATGCATCATTGTTTACAATGAACGGGTGGGGCTAGTCAAAGGACTGGAGACGGGGACAAGTTAAACATGAATTAATTTATTATAGCAGGTCGTTTTCGAGTCGTGCTGCAGTGCCTACGCACCACAGCTATTCTATTATAATACTGCTTTGACGCTTCCTCCTCATCGTTGATTGCCTGTAGTAGCTGCATCTAACGTTAGTAGCTAACGTTAAAACTAAAAAACACAACCGGACGAGACAAGTTGTCGGCTAGGATAATCGCAACAATACTTCCGGTCCGGTCGGTGGGCTTCAAAATAAAAGTCTTAAACACCGGAAAAGACGGAGCGGTGGGCTTCAAAATAAAAGTTTTGGGAAATAAATCTCAAAAAAATTCTCTAACCGGTCGCAATAATATCGCTTATCGCGATATTTTCGGGGGCAATTAATCGCCCAGCAAAATGTGTTATCGTGGCAGGCCTACCCACACTACTATAAACGCGGCCTCAGAATTCAAAACACACACATACTCGGCACGTAAATATATAAAACAGTGCCGTGCAAGCTAGTTATCCTAGCCAGCCTGTTGTATCTAAGCGGTGTATTCCATGACAATGTGCTAAATATGACACTAAAATACTCTCTTCCGCCACAATATATTGAAACGACGTCCACTGTATACCCCCACTACTATAAACGTGGCCTCAGAATTCACGCCACACACATACTCGGCACGTAAATATATAAAACATCGCCGTGCAAGCTAATTAGCCTAGCAAGCCTTGTTGTTGAGTGATTCCTACCTCTGGGTCTCCTTCCGGGTCTACTTCGCTCTCGGCCATCTCCTTCACTGATTGGTTGTTAGCTGTTGTGCGTAAGCACGTCATCACGTAACGTTGGTTGTTGTTAGTGAGTGTGCTGAGCCGAGGCTGAACGGAGCCAAGCTTGGAAAATCGATATATCGAAACTTTGCGACCACGTTTCATGTTTATTTCGAGGAAATAATTTATCGCGATAGTTATCGTTATCGTTTTATCGCCCAGCCCTAGCCTGAAAACGCTATTTTCTGAGACCGGGTCCCAGAGTGGGAAAATCTGCCCCCCTTGAGTCGCTGTCTTTACAAGCTTATACGCGCATTTTCCTGAACCGATGACGCGATAGCCCACCTCTCACCCGCATGTGCAAACTCAGCCAACATCACAACAACAATGGCATCGTACAGAGTAGTTGCATTCGTGTTACAGAAGCTATTGAGCTTGATCGGGCTTTTACAGCTAAATGTACTGCCCCTGTACTACCACCGTCGACAACAGATTGACATCTCCCTTAACACATTCCCTGCCACGCAATTTGAGCATCTTATACCATTCTCTGCCAGCACTGTAAGTCTATGGAGATGTTCACCTTCTTTGCAGGGCTATAACTTTTTAAATTGTATTGCTAAATTGACATTACTATGGCCCATTCAACATCGATTATCTATCGTTCAGGATGTAGGAACGTTTTACTTTTTCATTCATACATTCATACGAAAATACCGTCTAGAATATAAATATGTTTTTATCGTTTTCTGCAGTAATTCCTAGAACGTGAGATATAGGCATAAACGCATATATAGATGATCAAATGCCGTTTTGCCGCTATATTAAAAATTTCAACTGTACATGATCCTAAACGTTATGACTGACCATGCGCGGATGAACGGAGGGGGGGGGGGGGGTCGTTTATAATTCCGTGATCGTCGTTAAATGCTTTATGTAGTATGGGTGATATATTGATCAGAGCAGTTTGCATGGATAATAATAAACAAACAGGCTGAAAATAACATCAGCGTCCTCTTACCGTTCGACGATGATACTGGAGGAAAAAGATCCCACTTATTTGACGGCGATCGCCTAAATCCATTTCCGGTTTGTATAATCATAATACACGGCCAAATCGTATCGATTATTGTGTTATGGCAGCGATCGCTACACACGGACGTGTGTCTACAGTCCCGCAACAATATGCGAGTGGCCGGACGCATTTCGGAGACGCACCGAGATCGACTCGTCCATTTCTGGTTTGGCAACTCGCCGATCATCCACCAGGGGGCAGTATTGAAGCGTTGCAGAGTTGTGCCGGCTCACACTGCATCAGACCAGGCTCCGTGAGGGAAATATGAATAACATGGTGAAAAATGTAAATATGATCTCAATAACGTCGTACGCCGTGGATTGGCAGAATTAGCATGAACTTGAAACATGTTGTACGACGTTTATGGCGCATGATGTGTTAATCCGCATGCAAACCCAGCCAAGAAAAAAGAAACATGATACATATATGTCTTATATGTCCAGATATGTCCTGGCTAGAAGTTTTTATTAAACACCGGGAGGCTACTATGAATACACATAGCAGACCTTTTTCTGAAAACCCAAATAAGCTAAGTAGCCAAGCACATAGACTGTTTCATAGCATACGCCTTCAGTTGATCATGACAAATCCTCTTACCTTGACGATTAAAAAGCCTCCATCATTTAGCAAATAGTATTCCCATGGGCCTGGTGTTGAGATTTTACGATGTCAGCTTGTGAGAATTCGTTGTAGCCAGCCAGCTAGCATTGATGCTATTCAATGCTATTAACATTAGCACTAGCATACCCAACTAACGTTAATGCCATTCAGAATGTATTAGCATAGCTAGAACACACAGTAACGTTAATACAATTGCATGCATCATTCATTGTTTACAATGCACGGGTGGAGCTAGTCGAAAGGACTGGACACGGAGACAAGTTAAACATCAATCAATTAATTTAATACAACAGGTAGTTCTAGCTGCCTCCGACCGCACCACGGGGCTATTATATTATATACGACTTTGACACGCTCTCTCTCTCCTGCCGATTAAAATCAGCAGCTCTTCCTCCTCCTCATAACCGGCTGCCTGTGAAGCTGCATTTGCGCCGCGGTGTGTGTGTCTCTCCTATCCGTTGGAAACTAGCGTCGGCTCAAAATCACAGAACCGGACGACACAAGTTACCCCGCTACCGAAAACAAAGATAACACTTCTGGTCGGGGGGTTTCAAAATAAAAGAGTGACGTCTAAAACAGGAAAGACATTTATTTTGTAAATTTGTGGCACGCACTTATTTCTTGAGACGATTCCATCTTTACGGAAACCTTTTTTTAAATGAAAACGAAATGAAAATGAAAAAGATCAAAATCTTTTTTGTCTGGACAAGGCCTTAGTGGTCAGACATTCCTAATAGTTCTCGAGTTCTGCAGAGCCTGATGGCCGCTGGTGCGAAGGACTGGTCGAGGCGGTTAGTGGAGTGTCCGGGGGGTATGAGTATGTGGCTGAACACGCTCCTCTTCTTGGCTAGCTCCTCGTAGAGGGGGTGGGAGGGGTTCTCCGGGATAGCGACCAGCTTCCTTCTCTGATCTGGGGAAAGGCACCTTCCAACAACTCCATCTTGTTTCTGTTCCATCCTGTGTACAGACATTAGCCACACATGATGATTCTACTGGGATATGGGTAAATTTTCTGAGCTGTACATTTGAATGTCACAGCTCAAACAGCATCTATATGAGCCTACAAAGTCGGTCACTAATTCATTGGTCAATCCAAAATATATCACTCAATGACATCACAAATTATAGTCTTGGTGCTCTGATTTCCACCGTAGGGAGACATTTGTATGTTTATAGATATTGACTGATATTAACTGTGTAAGATAATTGGAATACCACAGTGTAGATTCTGTTTTAGGGTGGATTTAGACTATAACTTTGTATTTCCTTGGTGGTTGCTATGGTTGTGGCTGCTTCTCTGCAGAATGTACAGTAAGACAGGCCGCTGAGGGCTGCTGTTGTGTGTAGCCAGAGGGTCTGAAATAGCCTGTTTTTGTGAGTTTCCTGTGGTCAGTTGCATAGCAACACTCAACTAGTCGACTGGTGTTTTCACCTGCAGAGGTGCCGTTGCTGGATGTCATTCAGAGTTTAGTAGACAGGGAAGCCCCACCAGTAGTTCATATTATTCTGCATCAAACTCAGAAAACACTAATCATTTACATAAGGGGGGCAATGACCCAAACTAAATGTTGTATGTGTAGGTAGCATTATGACATCAATATGTCATTGTTTCCACAAAAAACATGATGATATCGATGAAAATGGATGAGAATTTGGATAAGGTGCAGATGAGATTGTGAACATGTTTTTACAAATGACAAATTTCCCCCCCAAAATAACCTTTGTAAACAAGTAAATGAGGAATAGTTGCAACTCAAGTTCAAGTTTCAAGTTTCTTTAACAGTTGTCATACAGAAGTACAGAATACTTTTATACAAAATGCTTCTTACTGTTACGCTCCAGAGACTGTGCAAGACAAGATAAGTATGAAATAAAATAACATAGTATAGCATGTAAATTAGAAGTAAAAAAAATGAGGTCACAGTGTTCAGTATAGACATATGTACAATGTTCGATGCAGAATCGACGTAACTGGATTACCATATAATATACAATACTAGTATGCAGTGTACTAATATACAATACTATATAGTGCAAGGCAGAAATGGGATGAGGTGCAATTTAGGTACAATTTACAGTAGGTGTACGAGTTGTAGTGCAAATCCTTTATCAATAAATATAAAGTGTGTTTGTGTGATCTAAAGTGTGGAGAGTGGGTGCTGCAGTGTGTTGTTTGTTTAAGTGAGTGTGTGCGTGTGGGTGTGTGTGCTGTGTGCATATGATGGTTGTTGCATAGTGTTTATTGTTCGTTTAGCAGCCTGATGGCCTGGGGATAGAAGCTTCTTCTGAGTCTTTCTGTGCTCGCCTTAAGACTCCGGTATCGCTTGCCTGACTGCAGCAGTTCAAAGAGGCAGTTGTTCGGGTGAACTAGAGAATAACCTCACAATAATGTCTATAAACTATTGACATGGTCTTAAAGGTCCCCTCCACTCAATGGGCCTCATTCACAAAGTAATATAAGAACAGATTTCCTCTTATTTTGTTCTTAACTAGCATTTTTTCTTATTTTGTTCTTACCTGGGATTCAGCAATGTTTTCTTATTTTAGCTTTTCTCTTAGGCAAGACCAAATTCTAAGAGTGGTCGAAAGCACTCTTACCCAGATAAGAAACTCTTACCCAGATGGGGGAAAAAAATTAAAAAAGCCTAACATTAACCTGTTAATATGTAGACCGTTTTCGCCTAAAAGGTACATGCATAAGTAAATGGAAGATTGCTCCACTTCTGCAAGGTCAATTTGCATGTTCTTGGTATCTAGGAACATGGACCTGGGGGTATGTATTTCCAGTGTCAGAAATATTGTGTCTGTTACTAGGCGTAAAGGAGTAAATTGTAATGAATAAATTAATTATGATTAATTATGATTTATGATTTTGATGATGATGATCAAAAATGTATGCGGGGCACGAGAAAATGCTCACTGAGCTCATTCACCACCTTATTGAGATCATGTGTACAAAAAATCTAAGCAAATGAACCGCGGGAAGATGATTAAACAGAAGGATTTGTAGATACGGTAATTAATGATAATCGACTTTAATTATAAATTCATATTTGACCTTGAACTTGACCTTGACCTTATTATGGCCAAATCATACATCTATGTATAGGGAAAATGCTCCTCTTTCCAATGGCAGGGTTGAATCTGGATTTAGTAATTTCTTGCGGTTTTTACGATAATTAGCATTTTCCGATACATTTGTATTTCCGATAAAACATATAAAACATCGGTACAAATTAAAATATACACTTTGACTACTGTTTTTGATAGGGTTATGGTCTTTACTCTTGGCTACAAAAAAAATATTTAAAAACATTGACCTCTTAACATCCAAGGGCCCACATGTGGACGATTCTTTGCCGACCTCTAGTGGCTCGGGTGTGCATTTCTTTTAATACAATATAGATCGAATTAAAGCCCTATGTGTTGCCTGTCGATTGCCCTTTCAGGTGACAAAATCCGTTCAGCGGTTCTCGAGTTACATGCCGATATGTGAGGCGTGCCCCAAAGTACGCAAAAGTACACATTACCACCCCCAACTCCCGGGGCTCTAGCTCCGTCAATCATTTGGCGATCTCGAACATCTTTGCACAGGGTTGTAGCCAATGAGTGTGGCTTTCCAATGATACCCCATGATATGATAATTGGGGATCTAATACGGTCTCTATTGATCGATTTATGATAAAGAAAAGACCTTAAAGTGGAGATGAAGCATAGCGATAAACACATAGTCATAGCATCAAATTAGTATTTAGATAAACCACAGAAAAAAATCACGTTATAAAAATAAGGCGTTTCTAAGAAAAAACAATTTGTAATGTCCATTTATGTAGCATTTATGAACATGTGCGCCGCCATTTTGTTGCTGACGTCACGGTGCTGGTTTGGTGTCTACACTGCTGGGTAGCTGCATAGTAAACATGGACTGTCGGGTCAGTCAAATGTTGCCTACCAAACAACGGGACCGCAGTGGTTCTTTTTGTATTGCTCCTGGCTGTTCAAACTAATTTTACCGTGTGAAAGAGAGGAAAGTTGGTTCATTTCCACAAACTACCAGTGAAAAAAACAGTGTTGTTTGCATGTTGGCTGGCTGCACTCAGGCGGCGCGATCAGCCTGTTGGACAGGGAATCAAGATCTGCAGCGAACACTTCATTGCCTCGGATTATGTTGTTGGGGTGGGAGGTTTGTCCAGAAGACCACTAATCAGCTGAAGCCCGATGCGGTTCCCTCGGTCTTCGACAGACAGACGCAGGCAGTTCAGCGTCGGGAGCATTTAGCCTGCTGGCTACCTAGCTCCACTTCAACCAGCGTTGGGAGCTCTAACGTTAGCTTGCCGATGCTACCAGCACATCGACAAGCTGCTGGAGCTCCCGATGCTGGTTGAAGTGGAGCTAGGTAGCCAGCAGGCTAAATGCTCCCGACGACATCGACAAGCTGCTGGAGCCAGCTAACGTTAGCTTGACTGGTTGCTGGCTAACTAACGTGGCTACTCGTCCCGGGAGATAACGGCGCTGCCTGGCTGGTTGCTGGCTAACTAACGCTAACCCGGGACGAGTAGCTACGTTAGTTAGCCAACAACCAGCCAGGCAGCGCCGTTATCTCCCGGGACGAGTAGCCACGTTAGTTAGCCAGCAACCAGCCAGGCAGCGCCGTTATCTCCCGGGACGAGTAGCCACGTTAGTTAGCCAGCAACCAGCCAGGCAGCGCCGTTATCTCCCGGGACGAGTAGCCACGTTAGTTAGCCAGCAACCAGCCAGGCAGCGCCGTTATCTCCCGGGACGAGTAGCCACGTTAGTTAGCCAGCAACCAGTCAAGCTAACGTTAGCTGGCTCCAGCAGCTTGTCGATGTTGTCGGGAGCATTTAGCCTGCTGGCTACCTAGCTCCACTTCAACCAGCATCGGGAGCTCCAGCAGCTTGTCGATGTGCTAATAGCCTCAGCAACCTAACGTTAGCTGGCTCCAGCAGATCGACAAGCTGCTGGAGCCAGCTAACGTTAGCTTGCTGAGGCTATTAGCACATCGACAAGCTGCTGGAGCCCCCGATGCTGGTTGAAGTGGAGCTAGGTAGCCAGCAGGCTAAATGCTCCGCGACGCTGAACTGCCTGCGTCTGTCTGTCTGTCGAAGACCGAGGGAACCGCATCGGGCTTCAGCTGATTAGTGGTCTTCTGGACAAACCTCCCACCCCAACAACATAATCCGAGGCAATGAAGTGTTCGCTGCAGATCTTCATTCCCTGTCCAACAGGCTGATCGCGCCACCTGAGTGCAGCCAGCCTGAGCCAACGTGCCAACAACACTGTTTTTTTTCACTGGTAGTTTGTGGAAATGAACCAACTTTCCTCTCTTTCACACGGTAAAATTAGTTTGAACAGCCAGGAGCAATACAAAAAGAACCACCGCGGTCCCGTTGTTTTGTAGGCAACATTTTATTTACTGACTGACCCAACAATCCATGTTTACTATGCAGCTACCCAGCAGTGTATACACCAAACCAACACCGTGACGTCAGCAACAAAATGGCGCCGCCCATGGCGAAAACAGGGAAATTATATTTGATTTTTCAGACAAATAAGCAGGATTTCACATTTTATTATAGGACCCTGTCTTACACAAGGTACACAACAAACAAACTAGGATCACATTGTTCACTGCTTCATCTCCCCTTTAAGGTTTAACAGGTTAATAATAATACATCAGATTTATATAGCGCTTTCCCTAATGCTCAAAGACACTTTACAAAACAAACAATACAATACAATTAGGGGTGTAACGGTACACAAAAACCACGGCTCGGTTTTGAAGTCACGGTTCGGTACGGGCTTTTGGTACAGTGGGGGAAAGTTTGGCTTTCCATGTTCCACTCAGGGGTTATGTAGTGTGCAGTAGGGCTGCAACGATTAGTCGACATAATCGACGATGTCGATTATAAAAAATCGTTGACGAGAAATTGTTGCGTCGATTAGTCATTAAAAAAAAAAAAAAATTATTTCTTTTTTCTTTTTTCTTTTTTTTTGCACTACCTATCTTTGTGAGAGTGGCTTCTCAGGGTTCCAGACAACATCATAACATGATGATCCCATAGCAAATTTTGGACATTGAAAACATTGTTCCCCTGCAGGAGATGATGATCAGACTAGACACACAATACATTACACACGCACTCCTCTCACTCACACACAGCGATCAGAGTAAGACACACACATACACACTCCTCTCACTCACACACAGCGATCAGAGTAAGACACACACACATACACACTCCTCTCACTCACACACAGCGATCAGAGTAAGACACACACACATTCACACTCCTCTCTCTCACACACAGCAATCAGAGTAAGACACACACACATTCACACTCCTCTCACTCACACACAGCGATCAGAGTAAGACACACACACATACACAAATTACACAGTACACACCTCTCACTCACACAGCGATCAGAGTAAGACACACACACAAATTACACAGTACACACACTCCTCTCACTCACACAGCGATCAGAGTAAGACACACACACATACACACACGGACTCCTCTCACACACAGCAAACAAAAGACCTAGAAGTCTGTCTGATCTGACTCATCCCCCTCTCCCCTTACAGCTGTTCCACGTCACCCTCCTGGTCCTGGACCAAGTTACAGCCCCATCAGCCGCGGTGCTGGGGGCAGATGCTGCTAGTTATTTTTCTTTTTTATTATTATTCTTTTAGTTATTTAAAGTACACTTCCACTTTAATTTGTATTATTTAATTTATTTATCTTGTTATGAGTGATTGCTGTATTGTTCTTCAAATACATTTTCATTTAAAGTGGCTTAAGATCCAAATTCAAATGTTTCATGAGTCATTATTTTAATTTGCTATGGGATTATCATGTTATGATGTTGTTGTTTGGTCCTGACAAGAGTCTCAAAGTCTGGGGTGATGGTAGACAAGCAACTCTGAGGTCATGCTCAATGTCCAATCTGTTCCTCTGCTCTGTCTTCAGCTGGACCAGAGCTGAGAAGCCACTTTCACAAAGATAGGTAGTTTAAAAAAAATAAAAAAAATAAAAAAAGTATATATATTTTTTTGTTTTTGTTTACATAATTGGTTTTCGATTAGTCGACTAATCGAAAAAATAATCGACAGATTAGTCGACTACCAAATTAGTCATTAGTTGCAGCCCTAGTGTGCAGTAACTAATTGTACTTGTAGGGCTGTCAACAAATATTCTATATTGAAATTAATAATCGACTTAATTATTAATAATCGGAAAAATAATTACAGTATTTACACAGTATGGTACACAGCCGTACTGAACCTAAGGTCAAGTACTGAAACGGTTCGGTACGGATACATGTACCTCTACACCCTTAAATACAATACAGTTTTAGTAGAGAAAATTAAAAAAAATAAAGCATTTATATAAACTCTGAGAGAGGAAGGAGTTCATGTGTTGAAAGCAAACCATTGGTCAATTGCCCCCAAATACGACTTAAAACCCCCAGAACTTTTCAATAATAATAATAATAATTATTATTATTATAACTTATTGCGTGCGTTCTGCTTCTGAAATGGATTATATATTGCTGTTAGAACAGTTAGATGCTCTGGCCGCCCAGGCCGTATGCATAGAACGCATATTTAGATATCTAGATCTACTATTTGCAGAGCCAGTGGCTGCTTACCCGTTTCAGATTGCCAAGAGCGGTCCTTTTAGATGTATCTCAAATCCTGTGCCTCCACACCTACAAGTTCTGAGCGCACTCAGGGTTTTAGCCACAGGGACCTTTCAGATACTGTAGATAGGTGACAGGTCCGGGGCGACAGTGGTTCGGGAGGTAGAGCAGTCGTCTGGCAATCCGGAGGTTCCCGGTTCGATTCCCGCTCCTCCCGGGCAGCGTGCTAATGTGTCCTTGAGCTAGACACTTAACCCCTAATTGCTCCAGATGAGCAGGTTGGCACCTTGCATGGTTGCCTCTGCCGTCGGTGTGTGAGTGAATGTGTGAGTGAATGGGTCAAATGTGAGTAACAAATTGTAAAGCGCTTTGGATAAAAGCGCTATATAAAAAAGCAGCCATTTATATTTACCATTCCCAATCTACTGCATGATTGGCTCTTGACAAGTGCGCAGTCGTTCAGTATTGTAGTATAAATCTTTATTTGGCATCAGATTAACACGCATGCGATGGGCGACCCACAGTGTGTGTGCCATTTTGAGATCAGTCGCAAATCGCTTCCTGTTGAATGGATCAGATGCCGAACCTCGGCTGTTTTGCACACGCCTCATTCGCCTTATAAGGAGCTGGCGGGTGTGTCTGTATGCAAATGAATTGAGCGAGAATGCGCATTTGAGTTTAGGAATGAGTGGGATTCATCATTCAACACACCTGGGTAAGAACAGATTTGGACGTTAAGAACGGGTTGATGGTCTGCCAGTGTGGCTACATGAGTAGAGCTCCGGTCTCATGATCAGGGCCCCTGATTTTTTTTTTTAAATAAATAAAGAACGGGTTGATGAATGCGGCGGTGACTTAACAGACGGTTAAGAAAAAATATAAGAAACATATTAAGAGTATTGGTGAATGAGGCCCAATGTATTTCTACAGTTAACCGCTCTTGGAAGCACAACGTGTGCAGAACTTCACCAGAGCTCCCTTTTCACTTTCTTCCACTGGAGGAGGGGGGATCTCTGTACCTCAAAATCTGATCTGCCTGTGTGACACAGAGCACACCGCAAACCTATCATGGTCACTATTGTCCAGCTGGCCACACTGTCATCCAGGAAATGCTAACCGCTAACGTAAAATGCTAACGTGACGTACTGGCGTAGAGGCAGTTCTGTGGAGGAGTGTGTTTCAGGCTGTGTGATGTACAGGCCTAGAGGCAGCTATGCGTAGGAGTGTGTGACTTACAGGCGTAGAGCTCTGGGTAGGAGTGTGTTTCAGGCTGTGTGACTTACAGGTGTAGAGGTAGCTCTGGGTAGGAGTGTGTTTCAGGCTGTGTGACGTACAGGCGTAGAGGTAGCTCTGTGTAGGAGTGTGTTTCAGACTGTGTGACGTACAGGCGTAGAGGCAGCTCTGTGTAGGAGTGTGTTTCAGGCTGTGTGACGTACAGGCGTAGAGGCAGCTCTGCATAGGAGTGTGTTTCAGACTGTGTGACGTACAGGCGTAGAGGCAGCTCTGTGTAGGAGTGTGTTTCAGACTGTGTGACGTACAGGCGTAGAGGCAGCTCTGTGTAGGAGTGTGTTTCAGGCTGTGTGACGTACAGGCGTAGAGGCAGCTCTGCGTAGGAGTGTGTTTCAGGCTGTGTGACGTACAGGTGTAGAGGCAGCTCTGTGTAGGAGTGTGCCTCTCATGGTCCAATATGTGGTAACTTGACACCTTTAGCTTCATCACACACGGACAGCTGCCGACTTGGAATTCCTGGTATATAGCAATTAGTGCTGGTTGCTGATTTGCATATTCATATATCCTTGCATTCGCAATGAGGGTAAGGGTGTAGAGATGCTGCTAAGCCATTTTCAGTAGTTTATTGAAACATTTTGTGGGAAATCATATTTATACAAACCTGTCATACAGGTTGTCTATTGCTCTGCCTCTATCCATCTATGTCATACCGGTTGTCTAGCGCTGCCTCTATCCATCTATGTCATACCGGTTGTCTAGCGCTGCCTCTATCCATCTATGTCATGCAGCATCAAACCAGTGGGGGATGAATAACTGCTGTTTATTTAATAATTTATTGATTAATTGCTGTCAATTAAGATCAATTAGCAGTTCCTTCCTGTCAGGTCGTCTTTCACAACACATGCATGACCACACACACACACACACACACACACACACACACACACACACACACACACACACACACACACACACACACACACACACACACACACACACACACACACACACACACACACACACACACACACACACACACACACACACACACACCGTTCATATTATGTTGCAGTTCAGTGAAGCTAGCCTGCTCAATACTGATAATCCCTCTGACTCCAAATGATAAGAAAATAGGGTCCAGGATAGGGTCCAGGAGGTTCACAAACACCAGAGTTGTCCTTTAAGTCTAAACTGACAGGAGACCCATTAGCTTAGCGTCTCTAACGGTAAGAGCAGAGCTGAGACAATATAATAGAGAACATGACATGTTATGACAGGGTTCCTGGCCTAGCTACTAAAATGAGATTAGAAGGCTGTATAATCTGACTGAACTACAGTAGGATGACGGTGCCAAGTGGGGCTTCGGGAGTGACACCTGGGGAGTGACACCTGGGGAGTGGTTCTGTGTCTGCTTCTGCTTTCTACCCTTTCAGTGTCTCTCCCTTCCCTCTCTCTCTCTCTCTCTCTCTCTCTCTCTCTCTCTCTCTCTCTCTCTCTCTCTCTCTCTCTCTCTCTCTCTCTCTCTCTCTCTCTCTATTAGGCCGTAAAGTGAAGGCTGTATCGTTTCATCCCGTTCCCACCGCGGCGAACTATTCCGTTTGACGCAGTTTCTATATCTATCCCACCGTGTCTGTGTAAAATCTTGTACACGTTCTTTCTGAACGGACGTGAGATGCATATAACATTGTTTAGAAACCTTTTTGCAAACTTTAGAAGCTGTTTTTTGTCCATTTTCGTCCTCTTCTGATGTAAGGTTACTCTGTGGATGTCATTTGTTGTATCCTCGCAACAAAGAGAGCTGCTATTGGTCGAGCGCAAGATACGTGACCGAATTCACACCAATTACGTCAAATAAAACTATGCAGTGACTAGGGATGGGAATCGAAAACCGGTTCCAGTTGGGAGCCGGTTCCTAATTGTCCGATTCTTGGAATCGCATGCCTCCGTGACTATCGATTCCTCTATCGATGCCATGTTTTTCCGACAGTTGCGCATTTCAAAACAATAAGCGTTAGCATGTATCCATGGCAGACTATTTGATTCCTTACGCTCGAAATTGCCTGGGTTTTGGTCATACAGTATGTATGCTCCCGAAATGCTCCCGCTGTTTGACTGTTTCTAAATGCAGTGATTGAAAACTACTCAAATGCTTTAGAACCGTGTGTGTGTGTGTGTGTGTGTGTGTGCGTGTGTGTGTGTGTGTGTGTGTGTGTGTGTGTGTGTGTGTGTGTACATTCAACAGGTCGTTATTCAATAGATTAAATTAGTTTAAGAATAAAAAAATTCAAAAAATAAATACATTTTAAGAGAATCTCAAATACATTCTTTTATTTAAGTGTAGGCTATATTTAATTTTTTCTGTTTTTATTTTTCTGACATACAATAAATGACAATCAGAAATGTCAAGTTGCATGTTGTTATTCTAACCAGCTTAGTTCTGTTGCATTTCCAATGTATTTATTTAAATTATAAAGCAAGAATCGATAAGCAGAATCGATAAGGGAATTGTATCGATAAAATCTGATCAATTCCCATCCCTAGCGGTGACCAAGTATCCGTTCGCGAGGAAAGATCTAGTCCCGACTTTTAAATTATGATTGTGCAAAACGGGCTCGATTGTAAATGGAGAACTTTTTCCTACACCAATATATCTTTCACCCAGAGTGAAAATTGTGTAGTCCCCCAAGGTGGGAACGAGAATCGTTTTCTAGCCACTTCTCAGGCTTCACCTTATGGCCTATATATATGGGTCTGTTGAAGTTGGCAATGCCATTTGGGGGCCATTATGGGTCATTATGGGCCATGTAATACATTTGTAATGTATCATTTCATAGTATAAGTATTTTCAGGCATGTTAGACTTTATTTTGGCAATATTATCATTAGGGCACACGTATCTTGTGTTTGTATTATATGAAAATATATTCAAATGTTCTCTCTTCAGTCCTCAAAGGGTACAAGGAACAGTGTGACAAACAGCTGACATGGACAGCTTCTTGTGATTTGTTGTTCTAATGACAGTATTAGTACTACTGTCATTGTTGTCATAATCAAATGTTTGTTTAGATGTTTTATGATTCCAGGTAACATCTCTTAACACATTCGGTGCCAGACCCGAGATATCCCGGGTTAACTTGCCATGCGTTGGGTGCCAGACCCGAGATTTCACAGGTTTTGGTCGTTTATTCCTTTATTTGATATTTTTATTCATTACTCATCCACGGACCTCTGTGTTACCATAGGGCAGCGGTTCCCAAACTTTTTTCCCTGTCACCTCCCGACCTAGCTGACGCACCCCCCAATGGGTTTCTGTTAGAAAAAATTGTTGCTGGTCTTTGTGCACAGATTACATTTTTTATTTTATCTCTTCCCACGGCGACTATGGATAGGGAATTTCTTTATTTAATTAAAATGTTCACGACAACATGGATGCATGTACTCTGCCAGCATGTTTAATATCCATAATACTAAAGGTTTGACTAAGATTTTTATGAAATTTTATTGTAAAAAAATATATATATATATAATTTTTTTTTACCACCATTAGCCTTTTCATGTCACGCACCACCTATGGGCGCTCGCGCACCACAGTTTGGGAACCACTGCCATAGGGAATGAGTCTGAGGTCGCCAAAGGGCAATACCGGCTGCATCTCGCTAGACTGCGGTATCGAGCACCCTTTGTAACCTTGTATCTTGGCCTGTGTAATGGCCAAACGTCTCCGGTTTCATCTTTCCTTGTCGGGCGAGGGCAGCCGTTCTCCCGGTTCCATTGAAGCGCGTCAAATATCCCCGATCCATATGTTGTGGTGGATTATGCAGTGGACCAAATGGACATTGGATGTACCAGATGGCGATCAAACAATTGGAATATTATTTTTGGAATACTTCCGATCACAGGTAAGACCGATCTGACGTCAATTTTAGCTTGATCCTGCAATGCTTTTATACCGATCGGGCTGATGAATTACCCTAGACCGCTCTAAAACCATACATTCACCACGGTATAACACGGGAACGTATGGATGGAAAAATGTATTCTTTTTCACATATTGAACGATAAATAGGTGATGTCAAATGGGCCATAGTATTGTATCCATAGCTATAATATAGAATATAGTTATAGCTCTACAAACAAGGTGACGCAGTCCTATCGTTTAAAGCGCGGCCTAGCTACAGCGGGCCTTGACTAATAGCTGGCGCCAAATGAGTTAAGGGAGAATAGATGGAAACTAGCCATGGCTATAATCTGGCTTGTTTACAAGCTTTGCAATACATTGTTGTAATGCATTGGAGTTTTGTTCATTAACTTGCACTGTCCCTTTGCAAATAAACATATCAAATCAAATCTATTCCGGGGCTGTAGAGAGCATTCTGACTGGGAACATCACTGCCTGGTTTGGAAACAGCACGGCCCAGGATAGAAAGGCCCTACAGAGAGTGGTGCGCTCAGCAGAATGGACTACGGCTATTGCACTACCACTAGGGATGGGAATTGATAGGATTTTATCGATACGATTCCATTATCGATTCTGCTTATCGATTAGATTCTTTATCGATTCCTGATCACTTTATAATTTAAATAAATAAATTGGAAATACAACTATTAAATTAAACTAATTTAATCTATTGAATAACAACCTGTTGAATGTAACTACAGTTCAATATCTTAAACTAATTTAATCTATTGAACCGTAGTTGCATTCAACAGGTCGTTATTCTTCTGACTTCTCTGTCTCACACACACACACACACACACACACACACACACACACACACACACACACACACACACACACACACACACACACACACACACACACACACACACACACACACACACACACACACCTACACACACACACACACACACACACACACACACACACACACACACACACACACACACACAGAGCTCCCTCCCCGGGCCCCTGTCCTGTAAGGTATTGGCTTGCGTTGCTACTAGGGATGGGTACCTTTCACATTTGAACCGATACCGGTACCGGTACCGGTACCTGTGAATTGATACCGGTACCCAACGGTACCTTTTTTCGGTACTTTAGTCTCAAGAAATTTTATTTAGTCGTAAAAAAAAAATCCAAACTTCAAATAACTACAATTTCGACAGTTTTCGGCTCGTCATTGCTCCGACTGCTTTGTTGTTGAATCAAGTCAAATCCTAGGTAAGCATATATTGTGCGTGTGAACGTTGACATGAAAAGAAAAAAGTTAAAAAAATAAAAAATAAAAAAATAATAATAAAAAAATATTTTTTTTATTTTTTTTTTTATTTTTTTTCGGTTTCTCACTTGATTCGATACTCGGTAGTACCGACGTGTTTCGGTTCGGTACCTCAAAAGTACCGAATTCGGTACCCATCCCTAGTTGCTACACGAACACATTTGTATGTTGCACGGTACTGCCTGGCTTACCCATAGATATATATCTATGGGCTTACCGACTAGTAAACAAACACTCCGTCTCTTACATTATATGTGAACTAAAGAGTACAAGGTTTACACAACAGCCCCCACACGTTTTTGTTATTGTATTTGTACCTGTACTATCAGCTGTCAGCTGTTTATCTCTCTCTGTGAGCTTGATTAACTAGCGTTAGCTCACGTTAGCTAGCGCTAGCACTAGCTCCACGGCTAATCTTAGGTTATCCTGAACTAAATCAATGACTAGGTTCTAAAGCATTAGAGTAGTTTTCACTGCACATAGAAGCAGCCAAACAGCGGGAGCATTTCGGGAGCATATGACCAAAACCCAGGCAGTTTCGAGGCTTTAAGGAATCAAATAGTCTGCCATGTCTGTAACCTAAGATTAGCCGCGGAGCTAGCGTTAGCTCACGTTAGCTAGCGCTAGCTCCGCGGCTAATCTTAGGTTATCCTGAACTAAATCAATGACTAGGTTCTAAAGCAGGGGTCAGCAACCTTTTTGACATGAAGTGCCTGTTTGAAATATAGTTGTAACTAGTGTGCCTTGCTTTCCATACCTGGCCACGGCACGTTTAATCGATTCTGCCTTATCCGCCTGATCTTTGAAACTTTTTTGATGCTTCGTCTCAAAATGGCGTTTCACACCTGATGTTCTGCAAACTACATTTTCTAAACATAAAGTACACACAGCACGGTCCTTCTGACACACAAACCCGTAGTCGTCTGTCCACGAGGGCTGGAATGCCCGAATTTCCTTTGCTTTAACTTTCTTAGCAGGGGTTGCCATCATGAAAGACGGCACATACAGAATGCAACCGCAGCACTGTGTGATTACCTGGGAACTGCGCGTGGGCGCGGGAGGCCAGCTGACTGCTGACAGCTGAGCACCATGGGAACAGCTGTATAGCTGTCATAGGGGTGTGCAAAACAGTCGACTTACAAAAAAGAACCTGTGGGAGGATTTCAACAAGATAAATGCGACAACAGTGCAGAATATTTCACTATAATATTTCAAAGCCAAAAAAATTTAAAAAAAAAAAAATATATATATATATATATATATATATATATATATATATATATATATATATATATATATATATATATATTAGAGGTGGGCATAGATACATTTTTTTAATCTAGATTAATCTATCTGCAATCCTGGATTTAATCTAGATTAATCTAGATTAAAATGGCTAAATTTTTTTTTTAAACCTGCCGAAGGCATTCAAAATATGTGTGTTCTACCCAAATAATGACCAGAAGTAAGTCCTTACTTTTTCTTTCCTCCTTATGTTTCTCAGGCCAGGTGGCCCATTACACCATGAGCCCATCTCCCGTTTCCAAAATGCATTACAGACTGTTTGAAAAAGCAGTTTTGCTATGATAATTGGTAATGAAATATCAAAATAATGTTCAATAAGATGTACTTGTGTTTAATAAGTTGTTTTATTCAGAAGTTAACACAAATAAATAATATTACCAGTACAGTATCTAGCACACTCTCAGGAGCAAAACAGAAAGAAGCATTTCAAACTTGAACTATGTGACATGGCTTGACTCAATCAGTCCAATCTATATTTCTCCTTCTTCCACCAGTCACTCAGGCAGACCAGCTTGTTTTATGTAGCGATGTCTACTTATAGTGCCTATAATATTTTTTCCGTTGGGTGCCAATGCAAATCAACTGCTCCAGTGGAGTTGCTCAGTGGCCAATGGTGTCAACTGTGGTTGTACTGGGCAGCTCCCAGGTGTGAATGGAACTGTGTGAATGTGAAGCAGGGCGTTCCTGAAAAAGAGCATCTGTGCTCAGCGAACCTACCCTGGGTAAATAAAGGTAAAAAAAAAAAAAAGTTAAATTTTTTTTTTCCTTTTTTTTTTAGATTAATGCGTTAATTATATTATCGCACGATAATAGTATCGCGTTAACGCAGCACGTTAACGCCGTTAACGCAGCACGTTAACGCCGTTAACGGCCCAGCTCTAATATATATATATATTTTTTTTAATTTATTTTTAATTTATTTTGTTTATGCTGCCCCCTGTGCCAATGAAAATGCCCCTGCGTGCCTATGCAGGCACGCGTGCCTAGGGTTGCCTACCCCTGTTCTAAAGCATTAGAGTCGTTTTCACTGCACATAGAAGCAGCCAAACAGCGGGAGCATTTCGGGAGTATATGACCAAAACCCAGGCAATTTCGAGGCTTTAAGGCAGGGGTCGGCAACCCTAGGCACGCGTGCCTGCTTAGGCACGCGGGACCATTTCCATAGGCACGCGGGGGGGGGGCAGCATAAAAAAATATATATATATATTATTATTATTATTATTATTATTATTTTTTTTTTTACTTCGCTTTGAAATATTATAGTGAAATGTTTTGCACTGTTGTCGCATATCTCTTGTTGAAATCCTCCCACAGGTTCTTTTTTGTAAGTCGACTGTTCTGCACACCCCTATATTATGACAGCAATCAGCTGTTCCCATGTGCTCCGCTGTAGCCGGCCTGCCGCCGGCCTCCCCTTCACTCGCGCCAGGTAACACACAGTGAGGTTGCATTCTGTGCAGTGTCATGATGGCAACCCCCGCTAAGAAATCAAAGCAAATTCGGACATTCCAGCCCTCGTGGACAGACGATTATGGGTTTGTGGACCTTCAGAAGGACCGTGCTATGTGTTCTTTCTGTTTGGAAAATGTAGTTTGCCAAACGTCATCTGTGAAACGCCATTTCGAGACTAAGCATAAAACAAGTTTCAAGGATCAGGCGGATAAGGCAGAATCTATTAAACGTGCCGTCGCCAGGTATGGGAAGCAAGCCAGCACCCTCAAAGTGTTCACGCGCGCTCAAAACCACGCAACTGAAGCAAGCTTTCGCATTGCTCATTGCATTGCAAAACGTGGAAAGCCATTCACGGATGGCGAGTATATTAAGGAGGCTTTTATCTGTACCTCAGATGTTTTGTTTGAAGGCTTGCCAAATAAAGAGAAAATAAAAGCAAGGATAAAAGATATCCCAGTGTCAGCTCGAAGTGTCGAGCGACGCATCAATGAAATGTCAGAAAACATCCCGGAGTCAATTGACAACCGACCACTCCGAAGCATGTGTCCAGCTTAAAGTGACTAATTACACCCCCCAAATAACGGAGCTCAGCCAGGCAAAACAGGGCCAGGGATCTCACTGTCGCGACAGGTAGGCTGCTGTTTATTTTCCTATACATCGGTTTGCTTGTTAACTTGAACGTGCATATGCAGGGCTCTACGCATAATAGAGCATATTACGCACAATCGCGCATATATTATTATTATGCATGCGTATGTGTAGGGCTAGGGGAGCTGTCCACTGTGTGTGGTGCTGAACCTTGCGTCATGTCTCTCTCGCTCTCTCTCTCTCTCTCTCTCTCTCTCTCTCTATAGCTGAGAGAGAGAGAGAGAGATCTGGTGGAGAGATTGGAGGAGGAGGAGGAGGAGGGTGTGCTTTGTGTGTGCACTGTGTGTGTGCCATCATGTTAGCCTCAGTTAAACCTTGCGACGCCTCGTTAGATGAAGCTGTGTTCTTCTGAGGTGTCCTGTGTGCTGATCTGTGTTCTGATCTGTGTGCTGTGTCATGTGACACTACACATATTTAATTGAGACCCTTTATTTGTTTATTTCAATTTAGCTGGAAATACATTGCTACATCATTCAGTAACATTTGCAGAGCCTTATAACAAAAACATTATTAAGGTCACCATTGTGACATTGTGACATTTTATTATTCATTTTTCTATTATTTCATTGAACATTGCACATGTTAAAAGCAAATTTTTTTACTCAAAATGTGAGTATTACCAAGTCAACTTGTGTTCTTAAAACAATGACAATAAACATAGTTTTATTAGGTTGAAATAATGTGGTTGTGTACTTATTTTTCTGTTAACTTATTATGGATTGAAAACTGGTTCTCCTGGTGTTCTCCATTAGGCCTGTAGGTGGAGCTATGACAGCACACGTACAGTACACACACCGATGGTGTGTGATGTGTCCACAAATGAATGGGCAAATGTGAGTGAAATGGTCGCACTGTATGCAGCTGTTTGTCTGCATTGCATTCACCCCCCCCCCAACTCAGATTTAGGGTTGATACAACCATCATAATAATATTGTTAATAATAACAATAACAATAATGATGTAATAATGTAAAAATTATCATTAAAAATACCTGATTATTAGAAAAAAAAATTACGATGTATGGAATATTGTTGAGGCACACTAGTTACAACTATATTTCAACCAGGCACTCCATGTCAAAAAGGTTGCTGACCCCTGCTTTAAGGAATCAAATAGTCTGCCATGGCGCTAACGTTATGCACAACGGGAACCGGTTTTCGATTCCCATCCCTAACTACCACCCCTGCAGGACTTATACAATAGGAGGTGCAAATCCAGAGCCTTTAAAATAATGAAGGACCCTCACCACCCCAATAACACCCTGCAGAATAATGAAAGACCCACACCACCCCAACAACAGCCTGTTCAGGCTGCTGAGGTCAGGCAGATGCCTGCGAACCCCAGCTACTAGGACAGAGAGGCTTCGGCTCAGCTTCTTCCCCCAGGCCATCAGAGCCTTGAACACTGAACTCTCCACACTCAAGCACACATGAGCACACACACGATACACACACTGTACACGCTCACACACTAGCAGCCACTTTAACATGAGCAAGCACACACTCATGCTGCACACGCCCACACTTATGGCCACTAAGGAAAGGTCACTTTAAAAATAGTATAGTATAACCTGAGACTGTATAAAATAGCAATGTAAAGAAAGACACAGTGCCTCATCCGTAGCTAACAGTGTATGCACTACCACAGGGCTGTACACTGCGACGAGATTATCGCGAATTGCCCCTTTAATTGGCCGTTGCGATTGGTAAATATTATCTGGGGGCGGGCTTGCGAGTAGTGCTTTCAAGCCTTGCATTCGCATTTCACTCCTAAATTATCCAAGGCGTGTGATGACGCGATGACGTCACTCACGCGAGCTGAGCAGTGAGCACTCAGCAGGTATGATCAGCGGGAACAATCGACTGAGCACTCACTCTGATAGACTGGCTGACTGTCTGATTCATTTAGCTATGAAGAAAAGTAAAGTTAGTATTGCTTCATATTTTCGACGCGTTCGACCTCCTATAGTGAGCCGAACTGAACTGAACTCAGACACACGGAGAGAGCTGCGTCTGCTGCTCCTCCTCCCTCCCGCACCCGTGGCTGTTGTAAACACTAGTCTCTAGTGGGACACTGGGACCTCGGTGAGCCTGCCAGCCGGCTAGCTACTGATATCAACAAATGCTACAGCAAGTCTAGTAGTGCATGATAGCTCGCGTTAGCTCACTGTTCAAAACGAAACGTCCCATTAAACTAAATAGCTACAGATAGCTCCTGATATCAATGTCTTATAACACTGAGTCGATGCGTATTCGAGCTGAGGGCACGCTGAATATAGTCAATAGGGTCCAGCTGCAGCGCCGGAGAATCCTGGCCGTAGCTGGAGGCTACAGTATAGGGTCCAGCTGCAGCTCCGGAGAATCCTGGCCGTAGCTGGAGGCTACTCGAGTACACACAGACAGTGGAGCTGGTTGCATATAGCGAGCATTTTGACTTGTTGCGTGGTGGCGATGTCTCGCAGATAATACAACTACAAGTATGATTATATAATATATATATTTTATTAAAAAAAAATTATATAAAATAAATTTGTTTATTTTTTTTTAAATCAAAAACAATCGATATAAATAATGGTAAATTGTTATTTAAAAATGTACCCCTAAAAAATATTTTTTGTGTGCCCCTAGTGAAAAAGCTTAGCGTACAGCCCTGTACCACAGGACCTAGCATGTCCTCCATGCTCTGTAAATAACGTATGTACAAATACCGATATGCCCTACTATGTTACTGTTTATTGCACAATGTTGTTTTATTGGATTCTATTATATGTTGTTACTACTGTATTGCACATCGTTGCGGGCAAGACCACCCGCATGTCATTGTATACTTGTATGCCGTGACAAATAAAACTCTTGACTTGACTTGACTTCAAGCTGCTGCTGCTGTCAGGCAAGCGCCTCCGTACACACGCAACAAGAACAGAGAGACTAAGGCTCAGCTTATTCCCTTAGGCCATCAGAACAATGAACACTGATCTCTCCACACACAAGCACACACACATACATACACACACACAACACAACATTCTGCACTCGCACTCACACAAACACACCACCTTTCTTCGACAAACGTTGTTTATTCCATAAACAAACCTCGTAATCAGATGGAAACCAATTCTGTAATTGTCCTTGAAAAGTCTTGGGAAGAAACTAAATTCATTATTCTAATGATCTCTCCTTTCACCCCGCTCGGTGGTCATCGCGGCCTGGCTGTTATTCCAAAAGCCTTCTCTGTGGTCATGCCATGTCAGTCCTCCCCCCCTTTCCCTGCGAGGGGAGGGGGGGGAAATAATTTCAAAGTCTCTGATCAAGCTTCTTCTCTTCTGTGTGGTTCGTATCTCAATCTGACTTACACCCGGAAGAAACTCACTTTTCTATATTCTCGCCATAGCAACGACAGGCCCGGCCTCTCTTCTCGTCGCTATGTGACGCGCTGTCATGACAACTGCTATTCACCTTTAACACACATTAAACATTCGTTCTATTGATGTCAACCTCTCTCTCCATAGTTCTCTCTGCCTGCCTGCTCAGTGCAATGTTTTGATTACGAACCTGCTGACGACCTTGGCATGCACACACCCGCTCACTATCGTGGAGACAGACTGCTGCTAACATACTGACTCTCTCTGTGGTCTTCCTTCTCTGAGATGCCTATAGCTGTCATCCACCAATATTTTACATTATATACACTTTGAAAAACCTAGACATCCTTCAATGTCTATGCTAGTTATCTTTTTATTATTATTACTATTACTATTGTTTTATTGCACAATCGAAGCGGGCATGGCCAACCGCATTTCACTGTATGCCCTGTATGTGATGAATAAAAAAAAGTATCCAGCTCCAGGCAAGGGTAGATGGTGTAGAGATGTAGCTACTGGTTCTCCAAGGTAGGCTATAGACAGTGTGTTTTGGTTTGCGTGCATCAGTGCAACACTGCACCACGCTGTGCACCCTTTTTAGTTAGCGCACCTGCTAGGTGATGGACGCGGACATGCTAGGTGATGGACCTGCTATGTGATGGATGTGGACCTGCTAGGTGATTGATGTGGACCTGCTAGGTGATGGATGTGGACCTGCTAGGTGATTGATGTGGACCTGCTAGGTGATGGACCTGCTAGGTGATGGATGTGGACCTGCTAGGTGATGGACCTGCTAGGTGATGGATGTGGACCTGCTAGGTGATGGACCTGCTAGGTGATGGATGTGGACCTGCTAGGTGATGGACCTGCTAGGTGATGGATGTGGACCTGCTAGGTGATGGACCTGCTAGGTGATGGATGTGGACCTGCTAGGTCAGGGGTCAGCAACCTTTACTATCAAAAGAGCCACTTTTCCCCCGTCCCACAAAATAAAATGCTCAGGGAGCCGCACAACGGTATTTTCCCTTAAAATGAAGATAACAGTGTATAACGTTTTATATATATCCCCAAGCATACCCCACATTTAGCATAAAACGCCTGACAATTGCATACCCAAAGTAATTTGCGATTTATTATACTTTATACTTATAGCACACAGTTTGTTGCATTAATGGGATTATAAAGCAACAAAAAGAAAAATGTAGACTTTCTATTGCTGTTTTTACCTGTTATAACAAAGGAAAACCTCAAACTCTTATGAAGAGGAGAAAAAATACTGGCTGTGTAGACCTATTCTTAAATAAAACACAGAAGAGGAGACAAAACACTGGTGTCTGTAGACCGACTTTGAAATAAAACCCTGAACTATTCAGGTATATTTGAGTCCTTCCCTTATTTGTGGAACATTTATAAAATAAAAAGTAGTCCACTTTGAAAAAAGACTACCATGTGTAGACCTACTTTGAAATAAAACCCTGAACTATGCAGCTCTATTAGAGTCCTTCCCTTATTTGTGGAAAATCTATCAAATAAAAAGTACATTTTTTGTTGTTCGCAAATTTCGCACCACATATCAGGCATACAGGTAAACCTTTTGTTGACTAAATATCTTAGTTGATGAAATATTTTTTCATTTCAGTGTCACAGTATGACATCTATCTCCAAAATAAAAAAATAACAAAAAAGTTAAATATATATATATTTTTTGGCCAGGGAGCCGCAGCTGATTGGCTAAAGAGCTGCATGCGGCCTCGGAGCCGCAGGTTGCCGACCCCTGTGCTAGGTGATGGACCTGCTAGGTGATGGATGTGGACCTGCTAGGTGATGGATGTGGACCTGCTAGGTGATGGACCTGCTAGGTCAGGGGTCGGCAACCTGCGGCTCCGGAGCCGCATGCGGCTCTTTAGCCAATCAGCTGCGGCTCCCTGGCCCAAATTTTTAATATTAAATTTTCTTGTAACTTTTTATTTTTTAAACTTTTTTTTTGTTCTCTTATTTTGTTAATCGATGTCATACTGTGACACTGAAATGAAAAAATATTTCATCAACAAAAATATTTAGTCAACTAAAATATTTCATCAACTAAAATATACAGTACGTCACACCCCGCGCCTCTCCCTGCCGTCTGAAAGTGGCTAATCTTGAGTTTCCGACCCCCCAGTAAGCTAACCATGGATAAATCCAAAAAAGGAAAGTCTGAGGAAAATAGAGGGTTTAATTCAGCGTGGACAGATTAATTTGCTTTCACGACTAACGATGCAGGCTTACCTGGAGCCTGATATGTGGTGCGAAATTTGCGAAAACAGCGAAAAATTACTTATAAAAAAATACTTTTTATTTTATAGATTTTCCACAAATAAGGGAAGGACTCGAATAGAGCTGCATAGTTCAGGGTTTTATTTCAAAGTAGGTCTACAGATGCCAATGTTTTTTCTCCTTTTCTGTGTTTTATTTCAAAGTAGGTCTACACCAGTGTTAATTTTGTCAACGAAATTGATGACGAAAGATCTTCGTCACCGAAGCTTTTTCTCGCGACGACAACAACGAGACGTGACGTCACGTTATTGAAGACCATGTGACGCTAACGTCACTAAATTATTAATTAAATATCGTTAAATATCAGCAGCGCTTATGGCTAAAAGCCAAGCTACATAACATACGTGAGGCTAAAAACCGTGTCCCAGGTCTCTCGTGACTACAGCTTATACCAATAACCATGAACGGAATCTGCTACTCTCTCAACACTCCTGCGGCAGCCGAACAGTTCTACCAAAAGAACATAGCATTTAAGACGACAGAGGCTGAGAGGATGGCTAGGCTAATAGCCTGGGAGTCGGGACCTATATCCCAGACACAGACTTGCTCTCTTTCATCTGTGTGTACACCCACTACTATCAACATTACACATGGATACAACAAGGACAAGACCACGTTCACTTAAAAAGGTAATGTTGGTATGAAAAGAAAAGAAACAGACGTGTACTGAGATTGACCCTGCTATAAGGTATGAATCCCTTTAGCGCTTGAAGTGCACTAAAACATCATAATGACTTTTTATTTTTCATATAATGTTGGGTACATGCTCAGTAGAGTTATAACGCTCCCAGTCTTAGGGGCTGTGATATTTTGTAACCACACTTTGGCAGGTTCGCTAAGCTAATGTTATTAGCCGAATGCTCGGATGGGGGCCGCCATTTTATGTTTAAAGTGACGTCAGCGATCTACGGTACGACTCGAGGGACAAAAGGGAATGTCTGTGTGACGTGTGTGAAATGTGTACAGTAGGTCCCAGTGAGAATTGCAATCAGTGTGTACTGTGTATTTACACTATCCTAATGTTCCTTTGTTGGTTAAAAAAAATAAACAAGCAATTTAAATCAGAATATGTTCCATTCCATGTCTGACTATTTCTGAATCTATTGACCATTTCAAGGAATGTTTGGTTACTATTGGGCTTCTAGCCTTCTACTGAACTTATTGTGAATCAGCTGATAGGGTTTTCGCTAGACTATACTTAATAAATAGAATTGCATTATTTACAATATAAAAATATAAAATGCCTTTTTTCATTCGCGAAAACTAGACAAAAATCATCAGTTTTCTGCGACTATATCTAGACAAAAACAAAAAAGACAAAATCGAGACTAACACTGACTAAGACTAAAATGCTCAGACATTTAGTTGACTAAAACTGACTAAACGAAAAATAAATACAGATGACTAAATATGATGAAAACGAAAAAGGAGCACTTGACACATGACTAAGACTAAAACTAAAATGAAAATAGCTGCCAAAATTAACACTGGTCTACACATGGTAGTCTTTTTTCAAAGTGGACTACTTTTTATTTTATAAATGTTCCACAAATAAGGGAATGACTCAAATATACCTGAATAGTTCAGGGTTTTATTTCAACGTCGGTCTACAGACACCAGTGTTTTGTCTCCTCTTCTGTGTTTTATTTAAAAATAGGTCTACACAGCCAGTATTTTTTCTCCTCTTCATAAGAGTTTGAGGTTTTCCTTTGTTATAACAGGTAAAAACAGCAATAAAAAGTATAATTTTTTTTTATTGCTTTATAATTCCATTAATGCAACAAACTGTGTGCTATAAGTATAAAGTATAATAAATAGCTAATTACTTTGGGTATGCAATTGTCAGGCGTTTTATGCTAAATGTGGGGTATGCTTGGGGATATATAAAACGTTATACACTGTGTTATCTTCATTTTAAGGGTAAATAGGTTGTGCGGCTCCCTGAGCATTTAATTTTGTGGGAGGGGGGAAAAGTGGCTCTTTTGATAGTAAAGGTTGCTGACCCCTGTGCTAGGTGATGGATGTGGACAGGGCACGAAATTGGAGCCCGCCACCCGCCAATGGCGGGCATATTTTAGGTTTGGCGAGTGACACTGAGAGGTCTGTCCGCCACATGGCGGGTAACAAAATGAAAATAGTCATGTAAAATAATTAAAACTGCGGTGTGTTTTGGTCTTATGACAGTCGCCTTTTAGCAAATCGCAAAGCCTGTGATTTGGGATACGTTATACAGCGAGTTTGATTCAAGTTTTTTTCTTGCGTGCCAGTCATGCTTACCATCAGAAGTGCTGTGCTCTCATTGCTCACCAATCAGAAGTAGCCCAAGGTAGCTACGTATACATACGCCCAACAACAACAGCTTGTGAAACGTGACAAACGTCTGTGTGTGAAGACATCATAGCTCCAGAGTGCTTTGGTCGCATTTTGCGAACTAAATCAGTCCCAGCTTTTTTTTTCACGCTGTTTCTATGTGCAGTGTAAATTCCAATGCTTCTAACAAGCTTGGCATCCTAGTCATTCATTTCCGTTGGGGGAAAATAACGTTAGCCGCTAGCTAAGCTAAACTAGCCTATCCTGCTCAGACAGAAAACAGCTGAGCTGAGGTTAGAAAGGGGGAGCGGGGCTCTCTCTCCATCCCTCTCTCTACTTGTTCAATTAAGGAGCCCTTTCTGTGTGTGTGTGTGTGTGTGTGTGTGTGTGTGTGTGTGTGTGTGCGTGCGCGCGCGTGCGGTAAAGACCAGATGACGCGAGTTTGATAGTATTTACTGAGGATTGCCAGATAATGTTGATATTTAAATGTTAAAAAAATAATACAAAATAAATGTACATTTAACATAAAATAATTGTTTGGAACGGTTTGGGAGAGGGAGGTATGGAGGGGTTTTAGATTGTGTGTTGTTAGGTTAGGTTAGGTTTACTTTATTTGTTCAAGGGGGACAGTGTACATTAATAAAACATTTTACAAATGTAAATGCACCCAATTTTAGCCAAAAGGCTAATTTCCATTGGTAGTCCCCCTGCCAGAAGGTACAGGCTAAAATCCTGTGTAAAAAAAGGGTTAGCAATAAAAACAGAATCAAATCAAGATAAATACATTAGAATAAAAACACAACAAAAGCACATAGATATAGTAGGGATACAGGTCACAATACAGTCATGGACACAAGGACAGAGCACATCATGACATATTAAGAGACCCAGACATAGACAGACGCACCATATCCATATCCACACACACATATACACATACAGACACCTCAGTGTTGACAGTTCTGGTTTTCAATGAGCCATTCCCTAACCCTGCACTTGAATGAATGGTATGATGTGGACACTCTAATTGTTTGAGGAATTGAGTTCCATTGGTGGGATGCTCTGTATGAGAAGACGGCCTGGCCAAATACACTTTTTTTTAAAGGGATTGTACAGTCCCCCCTTGCCGCACCTCTAGTGTTCCTGGTTGAGGCAGACTTGAGGTTGATGAAACCGGACAAAGGAGGAGGAGCCAATCCACACTTTATTTTAAAAACTAGACAGACGTTTTGATATAGGGTCAGGTTTTCCCAACTGAGTAGATTATATTTTTTTAGAATGTGACAATGATGGTATCTGAATGGTTTCTTGTCTAGAATTTTTATTGCTTGTTTGTAAAGTGATTGAAGTGGTTTCAGAATGGTGGAATGTGAATTGGACCAGGTTATCAAACAGTATGTGATGTGGGAAAGAACCATTGAATGAAAATATAGCTTTGCTGCCTCTGTTGAAAGGAGTTTCTTATGTACCTGAAGTTTGATAGGCTGAACTTTACCTTATTGCAGACTTTTTTTATGTGATTTTTGAAGCTAAGGTTTGGGTCTATGTGTAATCCTAAATACGTATATTCTGATACTACCTGTAATTTCTGACCGGAGATGAAGATATCCTGCTCTGCAACTTATACAGACAGTCTTAGAGACATTCAATTGTAAACAGCTGTTCTTAAGCCAGGATGTGACATTCACCATGACATTAGACAATTTTGTTGCAACCTCTTCTGTGGTTTTACCGTGTGTAAAGATCACTGTATCATCAGCATACATCAGTACATCACATTGGCCACACACAGAAGGCAAATCGTTAATGTACATGCTGAACAGGATTGGACCAGTTGGCAGTAGATTTATGATTTTCAATTTTGACAAGTTGGGAACGGAATGAGAGGTATGATTTGAAGAGGTTGAGGAACTCTATGGAGAAGTTGAAATTTACCAGCTTTTGGAGTAGAATAGTATGGTTAACAGTGTCAAAAGCTTTCCTTAGATCAAGGAACACAGCCCCCACAACCCCACCCCTGTCCATTGAAGCCTTGACTGTCTCTAAAAAGAAGCATGTTGCTGTTTCTGTTGAATGGTTAGCCCTGAATCCAAATTGCATTGGGTGCAGTAGGAAGGAGCTGTTATTGAGATGATCAGTGACCTGTTTGGCAATCAGTTTTTCAAACACCTTGGACACTATGGGTAGAATACTGATGGGTCTGTAATTGGATGTCATGAGAGGGTCACCACTTTTAAATAAAGGGACCACAACTCCACTGGAGGCTTCCATGGGTTAGGAAAACTTCCTTGATTGAAACCCATATTGATTATATGGGTCAGTGACTTCACTATAGAGGAGTTTATCTCTTTCAGCATGAGTGTGTCCATGCCATATATATCCTTAGCTCTTGAGGATTTGAGGGATGTAATTATATTTGCAACCTCTATCTCAGTGACTGATTTTGGTATGACTGCTGGTTCATAAATATTTACAGTAGATGGCAGATCAGGACTACTGTCCTGAACTGCGAAGCTTTGGGCTATTGCGGCCACAGACTCTACAAAATACTGATTGAGGGCCGGTGCTACATCTGACGGATACTGTAAAGTTTTGTCACTGACCTTCAGTTCAATTGGCTTAATTGCAGCTTTGTTTTGACCAGTTAATTTCTTGATCTGACTCCATATAACCTTTGAGTTACCGTGGGCATTTTCAATAATTGAGATGAAGAAATCTGCTTTTGCTTTTCTCAGTTCTCTTGTTGTTTTGTTTCTCAACATTACAAATCTTTGTATATCGTGAGACAGCTTTGATTTTGTGGCAATTTTTAAAGCAATGTCCCGTTCCTTCATTAGTTTCTTGACCAAATCGTTCGCCCAGGGGAGAGTCTGTTTCTTATTTTTGCGTTTTATCCTAATTGAAAATGTATTGATTGTAGATTGCAATTTTTCCGTAAAAACTTGACTAGTTGTCTCTAGGTCACTTTCAAGCAGTAGATAGTTCCAGTTTAAGTTTTGTATGGCTAATCTAAACTTCTATTGCTTGTGTTTTGGAATGCCAAAGGATTCACTTTTCCCAGCATTTGTATTGAACCGCTTGCCTGTTAGTTTTCATGATATCAGCACCATATTATGGTCTGACAGCCCTGTTATCATATTGTGTGTTTTTGTAATTATTTCGGGTCTATTAGTGAATATTAAGTCAATCTGAGTGCTGGTGCTGTTTGTTATTCGCGTTGGGCCTTTAACCATTTGAGTTAAGTTAAAACTGTCAGTAATTTTCTTGAGCTTCTTCCTTGTTGCCTTGTCCTCCCAGTTCAAGTTCAAGTCACCCATTATAATGACCTCTCTCTTAAAATCACATTGACTTAGTACATTCTTAAATTTATCATAAAAGCTAATATTGGAGGAAGGTGGTCGATAAATCACTATAAGTGTAAAGGACATCTGAGGCGACAGGATCATATTCAGACCTATACATTCTAGATCGTTTGGGTCTTGCCATTGTATCTCCTTACAACGGATGGTGTCTCTGGTGTAGATCAGAACACCGCCCCCTTTCGTATCCATTCGATCCCTTCTGTAGATATTATAACCCGGAAGTGTTACAGCAGCATATGGAGAATTCTCAGTGAGCCAAGTTTCTGATAAACCTAGGAAATCGAGATTAGACTCTAGTAACATATGACTTATCTCTTCACTTTTGGGTTTTAAACTTCGTATGTTCAAGTGTCCGCCTAATATACCCTTTGGTTTAGCACTTGAGTCCCAAATAAGTCTCGAGTTATTTACAGTTGGGAAGACTTTCCACTTCCGGTTCATTTGGATGGCTCTGTTTACTATCCTACGCTTGTTGTTGTTATGCAGCATGTGTTTGCGCGGTGTGTTCATATCGTCATTGTGTGGGTTGCTATGTAGATTATCGCGCGTATACGAGTTGTTACTTGTTGGCGAGGTATTTATTGTCACTGGACTCCGGGAAGATGACGGCTCCGTTGGTAGTAAATCCACCGGTGGCATCTCATGCTTGGGCACCGACGACGACCGTCCTCCCCTCCCCCGCGGCGGGCACTGGCCTGGATCAACCTCCTGGAACTCTCTTCGGTTGGCGAAACGACCCTGCTGGATGGTCACTGGGTCCCCCGTGGAGCTTGGTAGGAATGGGCACTCAGCTGGATCGACCTCCTTGGACCACCCCGGGCCGGTGTCTGGACGTCGTAGCTGGAGGGCTATTGGTTCCTCCATGACTCCATGACAGGTTGAACAAGGTAAGTTTGCTGACTGGTCTTGGGGCAGGAGTAGCCTCTGAACAAGGTGCTTACCTGAGAGGAGGTAGAATCGCGGGCGTCGGGGAAGCTTGCATCGTTTGCTGTTGTAGTTGGGCCAGGACATTGATGAATATCCCCGGACAATAGCAGGCAAATTGCTATAATAAGCCTCCTAGTGTTTACGTTCCGCTTGTTTGATTTGGATTTGACGCGGTGTTGCCCCAGGTGACAAACAAACGTAGTCAACACCGCCGCTTTACCGAAGCCAAAATGTTTGCCGTTCATTACGTTCGAAGGAGTATCATCAATTTGTGATTTACATTCCTTTAAGAATCTGCAATTAAAATCATGGGGGGTATAGCCAAGAAACCCTGCAATGTTTAAGAACAAGATACAAGTTAGGAGAGCTGCAGTCGCTCCAGCCACACCCGATGCCATCTTGTTGTCAGTGTTTGTGAAGTTTAGACTTCAGAGAGAGAGAGAGAGAGAGAGAGAGAGTACAAATGTAACTCTGGCCTCTTTAACACTTTCTCTGCCACGCTTATATCCATCAATGTTTGATCACTGCCAGCACTGTAAGTCTATGGAGATGTTTACCTTCTTTGCAGGGCTATAACTTTTTAAATTGTATTGCTAAATTGACATTACTATGGCCCATTCAACATCGATTATCTATCGTTCAGGATGTAGGAACGTTTTACTTTTTCATTCACACATTCATACGAAAATACCGTCTAGAGTATAAATATGTTTTTTTCGTTTTCTGCAGTATTTCCCAGAACGTGAGATATAGGCATAAATGCATATATTAGATTATCAAATGCCGTTTGATACCGATTGACGCTATATAAAAAATGTCAACTGTACATGGTCCTAAACGTTATGACTGATCATGCGCGGGTGAACGGGGGGGGGGGGGGGGGGGTCGTTTATAATTCCGTGATCGTCGTTAAATGCTTCATGTAGTATGGGTGATATATAGATCAGAGCAGTTTGTATGGATAATAATATTCGAAAACGCTGAAACTCACGGCAGCTTCCTCTTAGCGATGGGGGATGATACTGGAGCAAACAGATCCCAGTTATGTGATGGGGATCGAGGCGATCCATTTCCGGTTTGTATAATACTAATATACGCCCAAATCATGTGGATTATTGAGTTATGGCAACGATCCATATCCACGTGTGTGTCTTGAGTCTCGCGACGATAAACGAGTGGCCGGACGGATTTAGGGGACGGACCGAGCTCCAACGAGCATATCCGGTTTGGCAACTCGCCGATCAGCCACCAGGTGGCAGTATTGAAGCGTTGCAGAGTTGTGCTGGCTCAGACAGCATCTGACAAGGCTCCGTGAGTGAAATATGAATATCATGGCGAAAATATGAAATATGATCAGAATAACGTCGTACGCCGTGATCTGGCAGAATTCATGCGTATTTTTTTTGGCTGGTAAGAAATGTGCTTTGGCCGGTGAGTCAAAAAGTTAATTTCGTGCCCTGGATGTGGACTTGCTAGGTGATGGACCTGCTAGGTGATGGATGTGGACCTGCTAGGTGATGGACATGGACATGCTAGGTGATGGACCTGCTAGGTGATGGACCTGCTAGGTGATGGACATGGACATGCTAGGTGATGGACCTGCTAGGTGATGGATGTGGACCTGCTAGGTGATGGACATGCTAGGTGATGGACCTGCTAGGTGATGGACATGGAAATGCTAGGTGATGGACCTGCTAGGTGATGGACATGGACATGCTAGGTGATGGACCTGCTTGGTGATGGACATGCTAGGTGATGGACCTGCTTGGTGATGGACATGGACATGCTAGGTGATGGACCTGCTAGGTGATGGATGTAGACCTGCTACTGTAGGTGATGGGCCTGCTAGCTAGGTGATGGACTCAACTCAAAGTGACCTGTTTTTGTTTGTAGACTATGTTATGCTCATGTATGAGTAATATAGGTTAATGCTAATGAAGCAGTCTGTTGAATCATAGCGACGTGGTCAACGTGAGTTAGTCTTGAACCGTCGTCTGCTCTCCCCCCCCCTCTGCTTTCCTGCTAGAGCCGCCATTACGCTCTACACACTAAAACGTGTTACAACAAACACACACACACATGCACACATGCAGACACACATACAGTGATCACCAAGGCTTACAGTATGTGAGAAAGAGAGGGGGCGAGATGGAGGCAGAGATAGAGATAGAGAGAATGGAGAGAGGTGGAAACTGAGCATGACTGAGATTAAAATGGCTGCTGAGAGAGAGAGAAGAAGAGAGAGAAAGAAAGAGAGACATGCCTAACTGACCCATGAAACTCATAATAACTTTTGATACAATGTGTACAGCTTACAACCAGTTCCTCATTATAAGATATGATGACACAAGACAGAGGAGAGAGGGGAGAGATAGATAGAGAGATAGAAAGGGAGGAGGGGAGAGAGATAGAGAGGGAGGAGGGTAGAGGGAGAGAGGGATGAGGGGAGAGAGATAGAGAAGGAGAAGGGTAGAGAGAGAGAGGGAGGAGGGGAGAGAGAGAGGGAGGAGGGGAGAGAGATAGAGAGGGAGGAGGGTAGAGAGAGAGATGAGGGGAGAGAGATAGAGAGAGGGAGGAGGGGATAGAGTGACAGAGAGAAGTGGGAGGGGAGAGACAGAGATAGGGAGGAGGGTAGAGGGCAATAGAGAGAAGGAGGGGAGAGAGATAGAGAGGGAGGAGGGTAGAGAGAGAGATGAGGGGAGAGAGATAGAGAGAGGGAGGAGGGGATAGAGTGACAGAGAGAAGTGGGAGGGGAGAGACAGAGATAGGGAGGAGGGTAGAGGGCAATAGAGAGAAGGAGGGGAGAGAGATAGGGAGAGGGAGGAGGGGAGATATAGATCGAGTAGGAGGCGGGAGAGAGAGATAGAGACGGATGAGGGAGAGAGACAGCGAGGAAGGAGGGGAGAAAGAGATAGAGGGAGGAGGGAGAGAGATAGAGAGGGAGGAGGGAAATAGAGAGAGTGGATGGGAGAAACAGAGAGGGAGGAGGGGAGAGAGGGGGGGGGGTTAAGTGAGAGGGTCAAGGAGAGGTAAAGAAAGTGAGATAGGAGGAGAGAGGGAGAGTGTCACGAGAGGGTCAAGGAGAGGTAAAAACAGACAGTAAGAGAGAGAGATGAGGTGATAAAGACGTGGATGCTGCAGTTTCCAGCATCATAAATCACCCTCCTAATGACTGGTAGAAGATTGATACACTACACTGCAAACAGCTCTGGAACAGACACTTTCTACATGTCCTATCTCTATATTACATCTCATCACTTTCTACATGTCCTATCTCTATATTATATCTCATCGTGTATGATCATTCATCTGATTTTGCCACCATATGGTTGACGAAGATTAAATAAGATACACTTTTATTCATCCCTGTGGGATGAGGTCAGTCTGTAGTGGTGAGATCAAGTCAAGTCAAGTCAAGAGTTTTAATTGTCACGGCATACAGGTATACAATGAAATGCGGGTGGTCTTGCCCGCAACGATGTGCAATACAGTGGTACATATAATAGAATCAAAAGAAGAAACAACATTGTGCAGTAAACAGGTAACAGGTAACATGGAGTGACATCTCGGTATCTACATAGTTATTTACAGAGCATATGGGACATGCTAGTTAGCTTTGGTAGTGCAATACACTGTTCCTGTTATTCTAATTTAAAGTGTCCTTTCCTTTGGCCATAAGTGTGCGTGTGTGCGACATGAGTGTGTGCCCGCTCATGTTAAAGTGTTAAGTGGCTGCTCGTGTGTGAGCGTGCACAGTGTGCGTGTCGTGTGTGTGTTCATATGTGCTTGTGTGTGGACAGTTCAATGTTCTGAGCACTCAATGTTCATTGTTCATGGCTCTGATGGCCTGGGGGAAGAAGCTGAGCCTAAGGCGCTCTGTCCTAGTAGCTGGGGTTCGCAGGCGTCTGCCTGACCTCAGCAGCTGAAACAGGCTGTTATTGGGGTGGTGAGGGTCTTTCATTATCCTGCAGGCTCTGGATTTGCACCTCTTGTTGTATAGAACCTGCAGGGGGGGTAGTGCAATACCTGTGGTACGCTCGGCTGAGCACACCACTCTCTGTAGGGCCTTCTTGTCCTGTGCCGTGCTGTTTCCATACCAGGCAGTGATGTTTCCGGTCAGGATGCTCTCTACAGCTCCTGAGTAGAAGGACTGGAGTATCTTCCCCGATACTCTGAACTTCCTTAACTGTCTCAGGTGGTAGAGGCGCTGTTTCGCCTTCTTTACTACTGTGTCTATGTGTGTTGACCATGTCAGGTCCTCTGAGATGTGGACCCCCAGGTACTTGAAGCTGCTCACCCTGTCCACGGTAGCCCCGTTAATCATCAGTGGTGTGTGCGTCTCCTGCTGTCCTCTCCTATAATCCACGATCAGCTCCTTGGTTTTACCAATGTTCAGGAGCAGGCTGTTGTCCTGGCACCAGCGTTCCAGTACCTCAACCTCCTCCCGGTAGGCCTTCTCGTCGTTGTCCGAGATCAGCCCCACCACGACCGTGTCGTCTGCGAATTTCACTATGGAGTTGGAGCTGAACTTGGCCACACAGTCGTGTGTGTAGAGTGAGTACAGCAGGGGGCTCAGAACACAGCCCTGGGGGGACCCGATGCTCAGGGTGATGGTGTTGGAGGTCTGACCCCCCACTCTGACTACCTGGGGTCTTTCGCTCAGAAAGTCCAGTACCCAGGCGCTCAGGGCGGAGCTCAGACCTAGCTCGATCAGCTTGTCCACCAGTCTGGTGGGGACTATGGTGTTGAACGCGGAGATGGTCAATAACCAATGCTTAACCACTCAAGAATCGGGCAAAAATGGGGCTAGTTCTTTTAATTTTTTTTGACGATTGCATACCCAAAGTAATTTGCGATTTATTATTCTTTATACGTACAGCACATGCATGAGTCTGGTCTCTTTTGAAAGGTAACATTCTGAAGTTTCTTACACAATAATGAAGAAATAAATCACTTTGAGTGCTAATGAAATAGAGTTACAGAGATTTGCACACACAGAAGTAAACGTTTTGTGTACTTACATTTCTGTTTACTTATTGCCAGAGGCCTGTTTTGGGGTTACAGCTGAGAGGTAGGAGCTGGAAAACATAACGGTTCCATAAGTTCCTGAAGTCTTATAATCATACAGGTCCAAAGTTAAAAGTATAAAGTATAAAAGTCCCACGGACAATGTATGTTTTACAAGGGTTTTTGTAATGTGTGTAACGTCACGGTGACCAAATGCGTCCACAATTTTATAGGATTCTATCACATTTTCATAACAATAGCGAATATAACTTACCCTGTGCCATTTTCATTGAGGTTTCTTACAAATGAACGATGTTTTTTTATTTGTCCTTTATAACATTCAAATCTTAAATTGTACCATTATGTTCCCTTTTAGACAACAAACATAATGCTAATGTTGCACTTTTGTTAAGATAATTAGGTGACCATTCTCGATCACTGTATTCAGGTCCCATTAATAGTTTAACGCTGTTCAGATCACGTTTTCCTAATCCGGTGCTGACCAGTGACCTGTGAACTAGGTGCTAAAGGTCTTGGGAATTATATTCATTTTGTAGTCATAACATTCATTCATTTTCACCTTTTAAACCAATGCTGCCATCTACTGACAACAGAAAGTGTTGTCTATAACGTTACATTTATTAGAGAGGCTACCCGCACACTTGTAAACACCGTCGCCCAAAACACATTCTAGAGATTCCCACTTTTTACTGGTACTTAGGTTCATATCTAATAGTCTTTAGATCAGTGGTTCTCAACTGATCTAGCCTCGGGACCCAACATTTTCCTTAGTCATTAAGTCGCGACCCAAAATTTCGAACCACTATGATTTATGTAAAAGAAAAAATTGCAGTAATACGCAATCTTTCAAAACATGAAATAAACACAAAAAAGTGCAACAAAAGTGCAACTATTGCTAAAAACCCAATGAAATAAAATAATAATAAATATGCTTCTTAGCAGATTTCTTAGCTTAACATAACAGACCTAAGTTTGGGGGAACTAATGGGATAACTGGGGTTGCAACAAAAGTGCAACTAAGGGCTAAAAACACAATGAAATGAAATAAAATAATAATAATAATAAATAATATATCCTTCTTAGCAGACTTCTTAGCTTAACATCCCAGGGAACTAATGGGATAACTGGGGATGTTGTTTGCTCCTGACAAGAGTCTCAAAGTCTGGGCTGATGGTAGACAAAGCAACTCTGAGGTCATGCTCAATGTCCAATCTGTTCCTCCGCTTTGTCTTCAGCTGGACCAGAGCTGAGAAGCCACATTCACAAAGATAGGCAGTAAAAAAAAAAAAAAAAAATGTTTTATTTTTTTCACACACATCCGTGACCCACTCAAAATGGCCCCGCGACCCACTTTTGGGTCGCGACCCACCAGTTGAGAAACACTGCTTTAGATGACTAAATATAGTCATTTTCCCAAACGCTGACGGTAAAAAAAGCCTGGATGACGCGCAAAATGGGGCGTGACCGAATTTGGTCCCAGACAAAGAGAGTGACTGAGATTGGTCTAGGTTCCGTTAGTGTGTACCGGTAAATTCGCCATGATTATCCAAAATGGTCATCCGCTCACATTCATTCAGAGGCTCTCGTCAAAACAATAAAATTCTTCGTCTTCTTGTGTCACCTTCCCCCTCTCTCAGTGCTGCTCTCGGAGCATGCGCTCCTTGGCTACAAAGGCGGTCAATCATTTTCACCATCAGGGGTCATTGGTCAGGACAGGGGCAAACAGGATGTGGTCACTTGTCTGAATGGCTTGTCAAATGACGCTCGTTGGATGTTTTGTCTTGTAACTTGAGATTGGAAGCACGCAATAGATTGATTGAAAGGAGGCAAATTCAACTTTCCAACAATGTATTGGTTGATCGGCGAAAATGCAGCCTGCAGCCGAAAGACGAGGGCAAAGTGCTGCGAGTGTGTGACGGCCCGCCTTCGAGCTGTCCGATGCTTAAGAGGTTAATGAGACAAAGATTGTCGTATTTATTACCATTATAATTATTTAATTCCGAGGATGTCTGTAGAATCGACGTAAATGCAATCACCATGATTTATCCCAAATAAAGCCCTTAATTAACACTTTGAGTGCCACGCCCGAGAATATTCGGGTTTACGCCCTGACCGTTGAGTGCCACGCCCGAGAATATTCAGGTTATTATTATAATTTTTTTTATTAGCGAACTGAAATCATATTGCATCACGCGAGCCTACCGTTGGAGATCCAGGGACAGCCGGCGCTCAGATCTGAAAAAAGCGCCCCCTATCGTCTCCCAGATGGTAAATCACCCTTTTGGAATGGACTCAATGAAAGTGAATGGGAGAACGGATTTCTGACTCCACATTTTACTTCTCACTGATGCAGCCGGGGTCTACCAGAGTTCATTCTGGAGCCTCTGAGCCGCGCGGATCATGTGTTCTACTGTATACACGGTTGATCAATACATTTATCGATTTTTTCTAATGGCGATCGGAAATTGGAATAAACCATTTGGATACCATCTGACCTCAGGTAAGGAAGCTATGTTATCAGTGTTAGGATAATCAGACTCGTTTTCACGGAGATATAAGCGTTTCCACTATTATGTGATATAGCTGTTTTGACTGTAAAAGCCATGAGGAAATAACAGCAGCGATTATCAGCGCACGGCACGAGCGTGCGTACGCACACATATACTATTGATCATCTAGCGTTTATTTGAAAACGATTCATAAATAGGCAGACAAATGACAACGTTCTGGAATATTCCAGTAAAATGTGATTATCATAGAATGTGTTGTTTTTCCCCGGAAAACGGGTGATTTTCAAAATGCTATCAAACGGAAATTAAGCGATAAAAATACAATCTGCCTTGCCAATGTTGACTGGAAAATGAGTCTTTGATAAGCGACGGGCAGATTAGACACATAGCCATAATTTAAAACATAGATTAGGCGATATTAACGTTAACATTGGCCGTGGACCGTGGCATCAAGGGGGTAAAAAGGAAAACCCGGCGTGGCACTCAAAGTGTTAAGAACACGGCGCACACCAATCTGTCAGACTTACGACTTCCTTCCATGCTCGTAAATCCTGCTCTTAGCTATGAGCGAATCCCAGAGAAGGAACTGTGCATGCAGTCAGGGCCCTCAGATAGGCTGACATGGGTCTCTTAGGCTGCGGTTACACTAGGGCCATTTTCGTTTCGTTTCATTCGCTTTTCAGAACGCTGCGTATTGGCAGGCAAGTAAGAGTTAAGTTAGACGTCGTTTTGTCTTGTCTACTATATACATGTAGTACAATGCCAAAGCAGTAGGCGGCGATGTAGTTCAAACATGAAGGCCATTTTCAAGCAATCAGAAAGGTTGAATGAGACACTCCACATCCTGCTCAAAATCTCAAAAGCCACCATCTTTATTTTTCAGCAAGAAATAAAGTGCAATAAACAAAAACGGATACATTCACTGTGTGTTCTGCCTCATTTGTTGATGATTTGTTGATGAAACAAAACTAACATCAACACAATTGACCACCAAGAGCGGAGTTTAGTCTCACAAAAAGATCGTCGCCGATTTTGTTAACGTGATTGGGATATGCCAGTATAACAGTATAGCATTGTGGCTAGCAGCGAAGTTTGTTAGCTTACGTGCTAACGTGATTGGGATATGCCATTATAACAGTATAGCATTGTGGCTAGCAGCTTGGTAACGTTAATGCTAGCAGAATGAATGGATGTAAACTTTATTTAACAGATTGCAGAATGGGTACTAGGGATGCACCGATATGAAAATGTGCCACCGATACCGATACCGATTGTTCAACTAACACAATCGGCCGATACCGATATTTGTGGCAAAAAAAATTATATATATATTTTTGTATATATAATATTTGTTGTTGTTGTTGAAACTACTGTATATTTGTATGTCTCTAAATGTTTTGATGAATTGAAAATGGAGGACCCTTATGTAAAAAAGCCGAAAGTCTTTTTGTGGTCTTCATCCTCCAGTCCACTGAGCTGTACTGTATTGTACCCATTCTGCAATCTGTTAATAAAGTTTTCAATCAATCAATCAATCAGACAAATGTATAGAAAAGCTTTTATTATAACCATATAACAAAAAATTATATTATTGTTTATGAAATTTTTTTAGCCCTATGCTTGACTATTATTTTAGGCATGGCAACAAATAAAATAATAATAATAAAATTAATAAATAAAATATTAAATGAGGCGGCTACGTGGTGCAGTGGGCAAGGCGCTCACCACGAATACTGGAGACGCTGGGTTCGCCTGTTCGAGCCCAGCGCTCCACATTGCTTTCAGTTTAGCTGGTCGTCCGTACTAATACACATTGGCAGTAGGGGGGCTATGTGAGACTGTTGTTCATTGACTACAGCTCAGCGTTCAACACCATAGTCCCCACCAGACTGGTGGACAAGCTGATCGAGCTGGGTCTGAGCTCCGCTCTGAGCGCCTGGGTACTGGACTTTCTGAGAGAAAGACCCCAGGCGGTCAGGGTGGGGGGTCAGACCTCCAACACCATCACCCTGAGCATCGGGTCCGCCCAGGGCTGTGTTCTGAGCCCCCTGCTGTACTCACTATACACACACGACTGTGTGGCCAAGTTCAGCTCCAACTCCATAGTGAAGTTTGCAGACGACACGTGGTGGTGGGGCTGATCTCGGACAACGACGAGAAGGCCTACCGGGAGGAGGTTGAGGTACTGGAACGCTGGTGCCAGGACAACAGCCTGCTCCTGAACATTGGTAAAACCAAGGAGCTGATCGTGGATTATAGGAGAGGACAGCAGGAGACACACACACCACTGAGGATAAACGGGGCCACCGTGGACAGGGTGAGCAGCTTTAAGTACCTGGGGGTCCACATCTCAGAGGATCTGACATGGTCAACACACCAGCGTTTCCGTTAGTCGGTAATTACCGGTATTTGACCGGCAAAATCTGTTGAAGTCCGACATATTTAATCTCTCCGGTCTTAATGTCTGGTGAAAATAATTCCCTGAGTCTAAGCACAATTTGATTATTTGAATTGTATTAAAATAGGCTAAAATTAAATAGCCTATGCGATGAACGAAACAATCATTACATTTGTTTCATCGTTGCTTCTAATAATGACAACGACGTTGTCAGCAAGAGCTTAGTGCTGGGTGTGCGAACTTTTGTGAAGCTGCAGAGCCGGAGCAGCAGCAGCACAGTGCAGTACTCCAGCAGTACTCCAATTCAGCCATTTGCAATTCAATGTTGGGTGGGGGGCGCTGCTGTGCGGTCCCCAGAAAAGAGCCAATAACAGCTGAATCTGCTGCTCTGCATCGACATACTCTCGCAAATAAGTCATTGGGAGGTGGAGAGAGAGAGAGTCGTCACGCAAACCCACGATAATGTTGCCGTCTCTCTCTGCCAAATGTCTCAGTTCTTCGATTGATATAATTAATACAAATGTCCAATATAACGGAATTCGTTAGCTCATAAAAATGTGATTATAACAGACTGTTGTTTATTAATGTCGGGCGACTGCCCACAGACACCTATTTGATTTAAAGTCGGCAGCAGCACGAGTCTCGGGACTTATTTTATTTGGAATATAATGACTTTATACGCAAAAGTAGCCTAGTTTTAAGTAAAAATATTATAAATCTACACGCCTTGATGATGTCATTATTTTGTTTTGTTGTCATTCTTTTGCCTATCAATTGTTTTTAAGCTCAGTAAACTCTGACCGGAATTTCTCTCATTTGACCGGTAGATTGAAATCTACCGGACACTGAGGCCGGCAACAATTCTTTCTAACGGAAACCCTGCAACACACATAGACACAGTTGTAAAAAAGGCGAAGCAGCGCCTCTACCACCTGAGACAGTTAAGGAAGTCCGGGAAGATACTCCAGTCCTTCTACTCCGGAGCTGTAGAGAGCATCTTGACTGGAAACATCACTGCCTGGTATGGCAACAGCACGGCACAGGACAAGAAGGCCCTACAGAGAGTGGTGCGCTCTGCCGAGCGTACCACGGGTATTGCACTACCTCCCCTGCAGGTTCTATACAACAAGAGGTGCAAATCCAGAGCCTGCAGAATAATGAAAGACCCTCACCACCCCAATAACAGCCTGTTCCAGCTGCTAAGGTCAGGCAGACGCCTGCGAACACCAGCTACTAGGACAGAGAGGCTTCGGCTCAGCTTCTTCCCCCAGGCCATCAGAGCCTTGAACAATGAACACTGAGGGTCACAGAACACTGAACCCTACACACACAAGCACACATTAGCACACACACGACACACACGCTGTGCACGCTCGCACACTAGCAGCCACTTTAACATGAGAAAGCACTCACTCATGCTGCACACGCCCACACTTATGGCCACAAAGGAAAGGTCACTTTAAAAATAGAATAGTAACAGTGTATTGCACTACCAAGGGACCTAGCATGTCCTTCAAGCTCTGTAAATAACTATGTACAAATACCGTTATGTCCCACTATGTTACCTGTTTATTGCACAATGTTGTCTATTGGATTCTATTATATGTTGTACTCAGGGTTTCCGTTAGAAAAAATTGTTGCCGGTCTCCGTGACCGGCAAGATTTCAATCTACCGGACAAATGAGATTAATTCCGGTCATAGTTTATTGAGCTTTAAAACAATTGATAGGCAGGCTATATAAAGAATGTCATCCTCAAGGCATGTAGATTTATAATAGTATTACTTAAAACTAGGCTACTTTTGCGTATACAGTCATTAATATATTCCAAATAAGTTCAAGTTCAAGTTCAAGTTCTTTAATAGTTGTCATACAGAAGTACAGAATACTTTCATACAAAATGCTTCTTACTGTTACGCTCCAGAGACTGTGCTAGACAAGATAGTATCAAATAACATAATAACATAATATAGCATGAATTTAGAAGAAGAAAATGAGGTCACAGTGTTCGGTATAGACATATGTACAATGTTCTGAGTTACCATATAATATACAATACACAATACTATGCAGTGTACTAATGTACAGTACTATCTAGTGCAAAGCAGAAATGGGATGAGGTACAATTTTAGGTACAATTTACAGTAAGGTGTACGAGTTGTAGTGCAATCCTTCATCCATAAATATAAAGTGTGGGGAGTGGGTGCTACAGTGTGTTTGTTTAAAGTGGGTGTGTGCTATAAAGTGTGTGGAGTGGGTGCTACAGTGTGTTTGTTTAAAGTGGGTGTGTGCGTGTGGATGTGTGTGCTATGTGCGTTTGGTGGTTGTTGTTGTGTAGTGTTCATTCATTGTTCGTTTAGCAGCCTGATGGCCTGGGGATAGAAGCTACTTCTGAGTCTTTCTGTGCTCGCCTTGAGACTCCTGTATCGCTTGCCTGACCGCAGCAGTTCGAAGAGGCAGTTGTTCGGGTGACTGGAGTCTTTAATGATTCTCTTAGCCTTGCCCTTGCAACGCTTGTAGTAAATGTTCTGGAGGGTGGGGAGCCCCCCTCCAATTGTGCGTTCGGCTCGATACTCCGTGCTGCTGCTGACTTGAAATAAAATAGACCGCGTATGTGGGCAGTCGGTCCGACACTAAACAGCAGTCTGTTATAATCACATTTTTATGAGCTAACGAATTCCGTTATATTGGACATTTGTATTAATTATATCAAGCGAAGAACTGAGAAAGCAGAGAGACGGCAACATTATCGTGGTTTGCGTGACGACTCTCTCCACCTCGCAACGACTTATTTGCAAAGAGTATGGCGCTGCAGAGCAGCTGATCCAGCTGTTATTGGCTCTTTTCTGGGAACCGCACAGCAGCGCCCCCCACCCAACATTGGCTGAAAATGGCTGAATTGGAGTACTGCTGGAATACTGCATTGGGCTGCTGGTGCTATGGCTCTGCAGCTTCACAAAAGTTCGCACACCCAGCACTAAGCTCTCGGTGACAACGTCGTTGTCATTATTAGAAGCAACGAGGAAACAAATGTAATGATCGTTTCGTTCATCGCATAGGCTATTTAATTTTAGCCTATTTTAATACAATTCAAATAATCAAATTGTGCTTAGACTCAGGGAATTATTTTCACCTGACATTAAGACCGGAGAGATGAAATATGTCGGACTTCAACAGATTTTGCCGGTCAAATACCGGTAATTACCGGCTAACGGAAACGCTGGTTGTACTACTGTATTGCACATCGTTGCGGGCAAGACCACCCGCATTTCATTGTATACTTGTATGCCGTGACAAATAAAACTCTTGACTTGACTTGACTTGACTATTAGGGGGTGGGAAACTGATAGGTGGGGATCGGGCATTGTGGACAGCGACTCCTACAGGTTGGTTGGTGCGCCTGCGCAGTAGAATCAGGAAGCGATGGGGGCGGCGCCCCTCCAAAGCGCAGACCCCTGACGCTGAAAGATCGCGCAGCGCAGGTGAAAAGATGTGACTGCTGTTACCTCGAGTATCGGAGGGGACTCGTGCTATGTATGACTTAGTCCACATTGCAGCCGGCTTGTGGGAGGCAAGAAACAGCGTTCGAGACAGGGGAGGGTTGAATTGGATGATACGAAATTGGGATGGGAGAAAAATAGAAAATGGGAGAAAAAGTGGATCCAAAAAAAAAATATTTAAATAAATAAATAGGCTACACGTCTCTCTTTTTGTGTTACAAATTGAACATAGGCCTCTTTACTTACTTAAAAAAAGGAAACATCAAGAAATATGTTTATGGTATTAATTCCACCATGCCATGTGTGTTTTTATTTTATAATGCTCATGAGTCATGATTATTGTTGAAGTCTGAGTCATACAATACTCACTGGCTTTCATAACAGACTAACTTGTCTTGCTCAATACTTGTTTATTAGTTTTAATAAGGGAGCACTATCTCTCAACCAAAGCAATGCAACAGAACAATTTTGATTGACAGTCGATTCTGCCAATTACGTCACACCGCTTGCACCCGCCCCTGCTGTTCTTACCACCAATCGGCAATCGCTTATTGGTTTTTTACTTCCGGGAAATCCGCCATTGATCTGCAGCGAGAGATCAACAACAAACCTACCGGCGCTAATAACTTTAGCTCCCCACGGCCACGAGTAGACTGCCAGCGCTCTGCAGGATGACCAAACAAGGCATAATGATTTTACTGCAATGAATGTTATAATAAAAGCTTTTCTATACATTTGTCTGATTGAAAACTTTATTAACAGATTGCAGAATGGGTACAACTCAGTACAGGCTCTCTGAGCAAAGGAAGGAACTGAGATATGAATGAGTAATGCTTGCTATAGTCTGGTAAATACGCTGATATTATTGAACGTGTAACTATATAACGTTAATGCCACAAAACGAATGCCTTTGTTAATCATAAGTAGTAACTTTGTTGCAGTAGCGTGTGTGTGTGGGGGCGGCGTTGTGCAGGTCGCTTGACTGAAACCTTTTTCAACGTTTGAATGTGTGGACCAGATTGACGCGACACAAATTGATGGATATTTATCGGCTACTGCCATCGGCACATTTGAGCTTATCGGCCGATAGGCCGATGGCAGTCAACAAGGCACTTATCGGCCGATACCGATACCCGACCGATATATCGGTGCACCCCTAATGGGTACAATACAATACGGCTCAATACAAACAATTGTTAAGGGAATGCAGACTGTTGTAGCTTGGACTGAGCTCCTTATAACAATAACTTGACAACACATGGTAGCCGCAGCTACTTGGGACAGCTCTGCTGTAAACACTGGAAATAACCGTGCAGGTCTCTACTGCGCATGGGCATTGGGCAGAACGGCTCCGTATCCGGCTTGTGCAGATTACATGGCACCATTGTCGGCGAGTTTCGACGAGTTTCCAAAACTAAAACACCTTTTCCTGCCAAAACAGCGTTTCTTTTTAACACTTTGATCGCCATGGTTAAATTCATAATTTACCATCCCTCGCCATCTCTATTTGTCTATGGAGAAGTTCCCCTTCTTTGCAGGGCTATAACCTTTTAAATTGTATTGCTAAATTGACATTATTATGGCCCATTCAATGTCCTATATCTATTGTTCAGGGTGTAGCAACGTTATACTTTTTCATTCACATATTCATACTAAAATATGGTCTAAAGTATAAGTATGTTTTTATCGTTTTCTACAGCTTTCTCCAGAACTTGATTTATAGCCCTAAATGCATTATATTGATGATCAAATACAGTTTGGTAGGAATCTGTGCGAGATAAAAAATGTCAACTGGATGTGCTTCTAGGAGTTACTACGTATGATCTGATGTTGACCGGATGGGCGGGGGGTCGTTTATAATTCCGTGGGCAACGTTATATCATTCATCTAGTGTGGGTGATATGATCATCAGAGCAGTTAGTAAAGAACACGTTGGAAAATAACGCTGGATCTTACCGTATCTTCCTCGCGCCGTTGGGCGATGAGCGTGGAGCAGAGATATTCCTATTATGGGATGTATAAATACCCGATCCATTTCCAGGTTGTATAATAGTATATACGTCCAAATCATGTTGTTTGTCGAGTTATTTGCACCGATCGGTGTTCACTGTGTCAAGATGGAGTCCTGCTAATGATAACGAGTGCCCAGACGAAATATGGGTGAGCACCACTTCATCCACATGACTTCCTGTTGGGCGATCTGCCGATCGGCCACCAGATGGCGCTCTTGAACCGTTAGAGAGTTGAGTGGAGCTCAGCAGTATATCTCAGGTCCCCGGGGGAGAAATATGATTTTGATCACAGATTTTTGAAATATTGATATCAAAGACGTGTTACGGCGTCTTCGGCAGAATGAGCATGGCGGGGAATGACGAGTTTTGGCGTTTCCGGCGATTAAAGTGTTAACTTGGACATGCAAACGTAATCATTCAGCAACAAAAACAAAAACCCCAGTGTAACCATGGCCTTAACTACCTGTAGGTCCAACTTCAAGTCTAGGTGGGGGCGTGCTGCCCCTGACCTCTGGAACAGCATCCCCATGTCCATAAAATCTGCCCCCTCCATCGAGTCTTTTAAATCGAAACTCAAAACCCACCTATACCGCCTGGCCTTCCCTGACTAACTCTGACTCTTGCCTTGCTTGTTGACTTGTTGTTTTGTTTCCTTGTCTATCCGTTGGTTGTTTTTATTTTCTGTTTATTATATACTTTAGCACTTTTCTTTGTGTGTGAAGCACTTTGGTTGACAAGTGTCATGTCTAAATGTGCTATATAAATAAATTTGATTGATTGATTGATTGATTGATTGATGCCAAAATCGGCCCAGAAAGGTTGTAAGTGGAGCTACGATGAAATTTGCTGGTAACTTTTGCCGTAAGTCGGGAAGTGTCGAATACCCTTCTCAACTCCCCGGTGAAGTCGTCCACACAGTTGCAGATAGACGAACCGCTCTCCAGTTCGGCCGTAGCCCAGGAGAGTGCTTGACCGGTGAGGAGGGTGATAATATATGCGACTTGTGCTCTGGAAGAGGGGAATGAGCGTGGCTGCAGCTGGAACACGAGTGAGCACTGGGTGATGAACTCCCTGCATCCCTCCGGTGCTCCCGCGTAGCGGCCTGGTGCGGGTAGCCGTGGCTCCTGGGTCCGATCCTGGTGCCCAAGAGCTCCCCGACTCTCCTCGGTGTTGAACGTGGTGTTGAACGCTGCCTCTCCTGCCGCCGTCTCTCCCACCGTCGTCCTTACCCCAGCCACCTCGACTTGTGCCTGCTGGGCTGTGAGTAGCGCCGACTGCGCCGTCTCCTGCGACGAGCTGTCGATCCCGCCCAGCCGAACCAATTCGGCGCTGACCAGATGTTGGTGTTCCTCCATGCGCTCCTGTGCACTCTTCTGTGCCCGGAGCATCTCCATGATTGCCTCCATGGAACTCTGATGGTCAGGTCTTCTGTCAGGATGGAGGTAGGTGAGTTCCAATTGTTGTAGGCAATCACAGAGACGGAGAAGGTATACTCTTGAACAGGTTCGACATTAATAGTAAAGAACACAAAGAGTAATACTAGGATACTATGCCAAAGGCAAGGAACGAGAGAATAGATAATGGAGCTTAGTGGTGGTCCAGAACTGGAACCGGCCGCGTTATCTCCGAACGCCTATAGTGAATGGAAAGGAATGTTAAATAGCCACCAAATACCAACATTCCACACACACCCCGTGACAGCCAATCAGAAGCCAACCCCTAAGTGACAGCACTAAATGACAGGGAAAAACAAGTGACAGCAGTCAGGTGACAGATGACAGAGAAGGTGGGTGGTTCCCGACCGTAGTCAGGAACCAGAATCGTAACAGTAAGTGGTATTGTTCGTCAAACAGTGTTGAACTTGAGTGCTACACTCTTGAATGCATAGTAGTATACTATAGATATATTAGCATACTAGGTTGTAATATAGGCACAGTAGTTACTTGCTTCGTTTTGATGACCCCCCAGCTCATCCCAGGGTTTCTTACCATCATGGGGACCATAATCCCCCACAAACAAGTCTTTTGTTTCTAAATCAAGAGGCCAGACCAAACAATGTAAAGGAGCTATTTTAGGGTTATGATTACTGATTAGGCATGTACTTGTCATTGGTGGAATAAGCTTGGTGTGCATTTGGGTCCAAAGTTAATAATAATAATAATATTTATATAGCGCTTTTTTAGAAGTCAAAGTGGCTTTACACTAAGGGACGGGGTAGTGAGACAAACAACAGACAATCACAACACAAACAAGCAAGGATGGATTGGGGTGCTAAGAGAAGGCAGTGGAGAAGAGATGGGACATGAGGGGGAATTGGAAAATTGAGACTGAGTTGCTAATGTCTTTCCCAATTAACACACTCTGTTCATCCCTCCATTTCTCTGTCACTATCTGTCTGCTTCTCTCTCTTTGTTCCACTGTCTCATCTATGTGTCTCTCCAGAGAGAGAGAGAGAGAGAGAGAGAGAGAGAGAGAGAGAGAGAGAGAGAGAGAGAGAGAGAGAGAGAGAGAGAGAGAGGGAGGGAAGGGAGGAGGAGGAAGAGAGAGAGAGAGAGAGAAGGGCATTACTCATAGATAGAGTGTGCCAGGGAGTGAATGAGAGAGAGAGGGGGGAGAAGGAGAGAGAGCAAGGCAGGGGAAGGAGGAGAGGGAGGGTGAAGGAGGGATGAGTGTGGAGAGAGAGGGTGAAGAAGGAGAGAGAAAGAGGTAGGGAAGAAGGGGATAGGGTGAAGGAGCAGAGAGATATGGGAGAAGGGGGGATGAAAAAGAAAGAGGCAGGGAAGGAGAGATAGAAGGAGGGATTAATGGAAAGAGAGGGGGGAATGGGGGGATGAATGGAGAGAGAGAGAAAGGTAGGCGAAGGATGAAGGGCCTTACAATTTATATCAATGATATTGTCCGGTCTTTACATTTTTGTAATGTCCATCTGTATGCAGATGACACTATGTTGTATTGTTGTTGGGCTGTAGAAAATCTGCACTTGAGTCAAGAGGCACTTCAAGACATGTACGATTAGCCCTCCTCTATTCAGTATCGAATGTGTCTGTGAGTTAGGGCATTACCATTAGCCCTCCTCTGTCTAGTATGAAAGTTTCAAGTTTCAAGTTTGTTTATTAATGATCACAATAAAGTACACACACTTTGTGGTGAAATGCTTGATTCTGTATGAGCCCCTGAGAGTGTGCTTCATACAGTAAAAAAAGTAAGTAAGAAAGTAAGTAAAGAGGAATATACAATATACATATATACAATATACAGTAAAATATACAATCTAAAGTACAACCTAGGTACAATCTAAGTACAGTGAGTAAAAATGTGTAAACAGTAGGTGTGGGAATCACCAGAGGCCGCATGAAAGATATTATCACGTTACTTAAGTCACGATACGATAGTATTGCGATTCAAAATATATTGTGATATGCTGAGTATTGCGATATTAATATTGCGATATATTGCGATTTATTACCTTTTTCAACTGCAAAGTAAAACTTTGTCAACATGTTTTATCTAATAAAATAAAGTTTTCAGTCTGTTCATCTCACTTCAATAATTTGTATTGCAGCAAATGGGATTTTCTCAAGCAGACAGATGTCAACACTGTAATCTGTAAACAAGGGACTAAACACGTTTCGCAATTATGCCACATCAATGTGGAACGCCCTACCCAAAGCTGTAAAGGAATGTGAATCACTACCCACTTTCAAAACCACTCTCAAGGAACACCTACGGGAGACTGCAATTCGAAACTGGCCCCTGTAAATGTCCTAACCCAACCCCCTCCAATGTACAGTAATTTACCTAGTATGGTTTTGTCAATATTCCAATGTACAGTTTTGCTTGTTTGTACAGTGTGTCCCCCCCCCCCAACCCCCTCCAATGTAAATTACCTAGTATTGTTGTCAATATCCCAATGTACAGTTTTGCTTGTACAGTTGTACAGTGTTTCCCCCCCCCCAACCCCTCCCTACCCAACCCCCCCCACACAACCCCACCCAACCTCCTCCAATGTACAGTTTTTACGTCAAATGTATATACTCCCTTTTCTGGACTCTTTTTGTATCACAAACACTACTGTATTTGCAAATCTGGTATGTCATAAATGTATAGATGTAGCAGTACTGTCTATCTGTATGTCATGTATGTCATATATGTCCTGATTAATTGAAAATGGGGGACCCTGATGTAAACAAGAAGATAGTCTTTCTCTGGTCTGCATCCCCTTAACAATTGTGTGTATTGAGCTGTACTAATAATGGATTGGATTTATATAGCGCTCTTCATGACTTCATGACTTCATTACAGAGTCCATTATTCGTTCATACACAGTCATACCGGTGGTGGTAAGCTACAATTGCAGCCAGAGCTGCCCTGAGGCAGACTCACGGAAGCGTGGCGAATAATCATCGCCTACGGCCCCTCCGACCACCACCAACATTCATTCACATGCATACACATTCATACGAGGCAAGTAGGTTAAGTGTCTTGCCCAAGGACACAACGGCAGTGGGATGGACATGGGCTTGAGCGGGATTCTAACCACCAACCCTTCGATCATTGGACGACCTGCTCTACCCCTGAGCCACGCCGCCCCACAACTGTACTGTATTGTACCCATTCTGCAATCTGTTAATAAAGTTTTCAATCAATCAATCAATCAATTCAGGACACCCTTCTTCTTTCGTGTAACGTCAGAGGTCCAACTCTGTATCTTGTAGCCATGCCCTTAACTCTGGTCCCACATCAAAGAGGCTGGCTTCCGAGGGTGGTTTGTATAGGGGGCAGATGGTCAGGATGTGGTCAACAGTCTGCTCAGGGTCTCCACACTCACATGCAGCGCTGTCTGCCAGGCCCCACTTCTTTAAGGATGCTTTAAAGCGACCAACCCCAGATCTTAAACGGTTCAGCAGAACCCATTGCCGGCGTGGAAGATCGTCTCCTGTGGCACCATCTCCTGGATCCCAGATGTAGTGGTGGATACGGGTTGGCCCAGCACTCTCCCACTCTCTCTTCCAGGCTGCCGCCAGCCATCCATTTCTGGATAGGTCCTCAGTGGTGGAACAGAGCATCTCTTGTGCCACCTTGTTGTAGGGGCTTTGTTGTTCTCATAGCCTTGGCCCTGCACCGCTTGTTATAAATGTTTTGGAGAGTTGGAAGCCCACCTCCAATTGTGCGTTCGGCTGAACGGGCCACTCTGTAGTCTGCTGCGGTCATGTGCGGTGCTATTCCCAAACCAGGAGGTGATGTTACCAGTCAGGATGATCTCTATTGTGCATGAGTAGAAGTTCTTAAGGATCTTCTGACTCACTTTGAACTTCCTTAGGCCCCTAAGGAAGTAGAGGCGCTGCCGTGCCTTCTTCACTACACTGTCAATGTGTGTGGTCCATGTCAAGTCCTCGGATATGTGGACTCCGAGGTGACTGTTCACTTTCTCGACCGGTGCCCTGTCGATGCTGAGGGGGCTGTAGTCCCTGGCCCCCGACCTCCTAAAGTCCACAATCATCTCTTTAGTTTTGCTGACATTCAGGGAGAGGCTGTTCTCCAGGCACCACAGCGCCAGGTTCACTACCTCTCCCAGGTAGGCCCTCTCGTCGTTTGCAGAGATCAGGCCCACCACGACTGTGTCGTCAGCAAACTTGATAATTGTGTTGCTGTTCCGGTGTGCCACACAGTCATGTGTGTACAGCGACTAGAGGAGGGGGCTTAGAACACAGCCCTGGGGGGCACCTGTGTTGAGAGTGATGGATGAGGATGTGCAGTTGCCTGCTCTCACCACCTGGGGTCTTCCTGTCAGAAAATCCAAGACCCAGGTCTCTGAGCTTGACTACGAGCTTGGAGGGGACTATGGTATTGAATGCTGAGCTGTAGTCAATAAATAACATTCTCACATAGTGCCCCTGCCTCTTGTCCAGGTGTGATGCTGCTGTGTGCAGCACATGGGTTATCGCGTCCTCCGTGGACCTGTTGGGGCGATATGCAAATAGCAGGGGGTCCAAGGTGTTGGGGAGGGAGGAACAGATGTAGCCCTTCACTAGCTTCTCAAAGCACTTCATGGCTAGTGTGTGTGAGTTAGAGCAGTACCATTAGCCCTCCTCTGTCTAGTATGAAAGTGTGTTAGAGCAGTACCATGGTATCATTAGCTCCTCTGTCTCTTTGAAGTACATACATCATCCTCCCTCTGCTAACACACTGTACCGCTGTGATGCTAACCGCTAACGCTACAACTACCAACATTATCATGTGCTAACATGTGCTACTGTTTGTTCTAACTGCTATGCTGGCATTTTGATTGTATGGTGAAGCTGCCTGCCTTTATGCTAAGTGCTATGCTATGCAACTAGAAATGTATAGCTTACTATTATGCTAACACTAATACTCTAACTATGCAATACGCTTTTTATTAACTATTAGCTGTCTAACTGCTATGCTGACCAGCTGTCATTTAACTGCTAACCTAATACTTGTAGGCCTGCTATCTATGGCTACATGCTTTTAGGAGACATCTGCTAATGCTATAGGCTATAATTGTATGCTCATTGCTATGCCTGCTGCTGATAATGTGCTGTATGCTAGCTGTGCTAATGGTGTTTGTTTATATGTGCCTGTCTGTTGTTGTCTACCTTTCTCTGTTTCTATCTTGACTTTCTTTTTCTCTCTTTTTTCTTTCTCCTTCTTTCCCCACCTCTCTCTCTCTCTCTCTCTCACTCTCTTTCTCTCTCTCTCTTTCTCTTTCTCTCCCTCTCACGCTCTCTCTCTGTCAGGTCTTACTCCTCCACCTGTTCTACTACCACCTCTTGTCGTCCCTCCAACAACCCTACTAGCACCACCACTCCTTCCTCCTCCTCCTCCTCCTCCTCTCTCTACTCCTCCAGCCTTCCTTCTAACAGCCACGCCACCTACCATCAGTACTGCTGCCCCGCGCGCCTCCGCCTGCCCAAGCCTCCCTGCGCCCTGCCCCCCGCCAAGCACCACGAGCAGGCAAGGTAAGGGCCACATAGTCCCCCCGAACCCGCCTAGAACCAGTCCCTCTCCTTCTCTTCCACCCACCTCCACATTTCTCTCTCACGCCTCTCACACCATAATGCACCGACCAGCCGACCCCTAGCCAGGCACCACCAGCAAGCCAGGTGGGTGCCAGACACCCCAGACCTTCACACAGAACCACCCTCCCTCCCCCAGACCAGAGCAGGAAAGTCACTTGTCCTGCAGAGGGCTTCTTTTGCCCGTCTGAACAGATATTGGGGGGAATTTTGGAACATTTACATAAGAATTAAACTAACTCTTAACTTAACCAGAGACCTCATGCCTAAACCTAACCCAGCCATGCCTCCTTCTCACCCTCACCCTCATTACGACCCACGACCAAGAGCAACCAACAGGCAACTCCTCCCCTCTCGTCTCTTCTTTTCTGCTCTCTTTTCCTCTCCTCTCCTCTCCTCCCCTCCTCCCCTCTCGGTGCTTCTTTTCTCCTCTCCTCCCCTCTCCTCTCTTTTCCTCTCCTCCCACTCCAATCCTCTCCTCCCCCTCCAATCCCCTCCTCCCCTCTCCTCTCCTCCCCTCTCATCTCTTCTTTTCTCCTCTCCACCCCTTTCCTCCCCTCTCCTCTCTTCTCTTTTCTTTTCTCCTGTTTTCCTCTCCTCTTTTCTCCTCTCCTCATTTCTCTTCTCCCCTCCCCTCCCCTCCCCTCCCCTCCCCTCCCCTCCCCTCTCTCCTCCCCTCTCCGCTCTACTCCTCTCTTCTCTTTTCCTCTCCTCTCTCCTCTCCTCCCCCCTCCTCTCTTATTTTCTCCTCTCCTCTGCTCTCTTCTCTTTTCTTCTCTTCTCTTCTTTTCTCTTCCCTCTCCTCTCCTCTCCTCTCCTCTCCTCTCCTCTCCTCTCCTCTCCTCTCCTCTCCTCTCCTCTGTAACCACCTCACTTAAATGCATTACAAGTCACTACACCCACCTCCTCCACCCCGACCCAATTTAGATTTTCCTTTTGACAATTTTCAAAACCCTATGATCAAATTATAATTTTTCTCTTAGAACTTAAAAAACAATATCAAAAGAGATACAATTTACTTACATTTTCTCTCTCAAATCCTATTGTCTTAACACACTTCATAGGACCAGCATGCAAGGTGGGCGTGGCTTACCTTACTTTAGGCCCATATAAATTCAAGGTCTTTAGATCCCAGACACCATGAGCAGCCCGACCCAAGCACCATGAGCAGACAAGAAGTGCCAAAAACAGTAGGCCTCATTTCCACTATAAAAATATGTTTTTTCCATTTGACTGATGATTTATTTGAATGTATCTCATTAGATAGTGTTAGTATCTGACTGTCTAGTTCTGTCCCACTAGTCAGAGAGGAAGCCAGATTTGAACTGTAAATATACTCTATACAATCTCCTCTCTCTCACCTTACCAGTGTTAGACTCTACCCTCTCCAGGTCTCTCCAGGTCACTACCCTCTCCAGGTCACTACCCTCTCCAGGTCACTACCCTCTCCAGGTCACTACCCTCTCCAGGTCACTACCCTCTCCATGTCTCTCCAAGTCTCTCCAGGTCACTATCCTCTCCAGGTCTCTCCAGGTCACTACCCTCTCCAGGTCACTACCCTCTCCAGGTCTCTCCAGGTCACTACCCTCTCCAGGTCACTACCCTCTCCAGGTCACTACCCTCTCCAGGTCACTACCCTCTCCAGGTCTCTCCAGGTCACTACCCTCTCCAGGTCACTACCCTCTCCAGGTCTCTCCAGGTCACTACCCTCTCCAGGTCACTACCCTCTCCAGGTCACTACCCTCTCCAGGTCTCTCCAGGTCACTACCCTCTCCAGGTCACTACCCTCTCCAGGTCACTACCCTCTCCAGGTCACTACCCTCTCCAGGTCTCTCCAGGTCACTACCCTCTCCAGGTCTCTCCAGGTCACTACCCTCTCCAGGTCTCTCCAGGTCACTACCCTCTCCAGGTCTCTCCAGGTCACTACCCTCTCCAGGTCTCTCCAGGTCACTACCCTCTCCAGGTCACTACCCTCTCCAGGTCTCTCCAGGTCACTACCCTCTCCAGGTCTCTCCAGGTCACTACCCTCTCCAGGTCTCTCCAGGTCACTACCCTCTCCAGGTCACTACCCTCTCCAGGTCTCTCCAGGTCACTACCCTCTCCAGGTCACTACAAGCAGGCTAACAGGCCACAGTCCCCCTGATCCAAAACCCTACCTCCTTCCCACTTCCTCTGTCTTCTCCTCACCCTCTCCTCTCCTCTTAGTAAATCAGAGCTTGCTCTCAATGATCTTTTGAGATCAAATACAGATTGAATAGTCCCCTTACCATACTCACCAAGTCCCCCTTGCAACACTCTCCTCTAAAAATAGATTCTTAATCTTATTGATGTAACCTTTATAAATAGATACATTTATCTATGTATAGATAAATAAAGAATAGATGTGAATAAGTGGATAGATATAAATAATACAATGGATGGAAATAAATAGATGAATAAAGGTCAAAGACAGAATGGATATGAATTAGGGGTGTAACGGTACGTGTATTCGTCCCGCGAATTTACGGTATGGCCGTCACGGTGCGGTACGTGCAGCCATACGACGAATACGTGACATCGCAAACATACCAGTCGCACATGCAGGCACTCGCGAGGTCTGTGCGAGAACAGCGCGCGTGGCCGGGCAGCCTGTTGCTTAATGACAAGCAAGCAGTGCAAAAATGCGGAAGCATTCGTCACCGCACGCCACTACGGTAAAGCGCCTTTCTTTTCAGGCCCGCTTAGACAAATGCTATGGCATTTCCGCGTACATTGCAACGAATCACTTGAAACCTCGGCTGGCTGTCTATTGCCATTCTCTAAGTCAAACTCTAACCTTAACCAGCTCCTTAACAGCGCCTAAACTTAACCCTTCTAACCTTAAGCAACTCCGAAACAATGCCTAACCTTAACCAACTCCGAAACAATGCCTAACCTTAACCAACTCCGAAACAATGCCTAAACTTAACCGGCGAAATGAATGCACGTTAAAAAATATTGCCATTCTCTAAGTCAAACTCTAACCTTAACCAGCTCCTTAACAGCGCCTAAACTTAACCCTTCTAACCTTAAGCAACTCCGAAACAATGCCTAACCTTAACCAACTCCGAAACAATGCCTAAACTTAACCGGCGAAATGAAACGGCGAAAGAATGCGAATGCACGTTAAAAAAAAATAAAAAAAAATTGAAGGGAATCGAACTCGCCAGCAACGAGCCGTAGGATCCACAGCCATGCAGTCTTGCCAATTGAGCTATTTCTGGATACTGAATAAGGGGCGGTTACTGGCATATAATGAGCTCCGCTCTGCCCCTCCGCGGCCGAGCAAGGCGGGATCTCATGCGCATGCGCGGGCACCTCGCGAGCACGCCGGCGCACGCACGCACCTGAGCGAGCACGCCGCCGCCGGTGCACGCACCTGGGCGCTGGGCGAAGGAAAATGAAAGGCGCATTACCGTAGTGGCGTGCGGTGACGAATGCTTCCGCATTCTTGTTCAAGTTCAAGTTCAAGTTCTTTAATAGTTGTCATACAGAAGTACAGAATACTTTCATACAAAATGCTTCTTACTGTTACGCTCCAGAGACTGTGCTAGACAAGATAGTATCAAATAACATAATAACATAATATAGCATGAATTTAGAAGAAGAAAATGAGGTCACAGTGTTCGGTATAGACATATGTACAATGTTCTGAGTTACCATATAATATACAATACACAATACTATGCAGTGTACTAATGTACAGTACTATCTAGTGCAAAGCAGAAATGGGATGAGGTACAATTTTAGGTACAATTTACAGTAAGGTGTACGAGTTGTAGTGCAATCCTTCATCCATAAATATAAAGTGTGGGGAGTGGGTGCTACAGTGTGTTTGTTTAAAGTGGGTGTGTGCTATAAAGTGTGTGGAGTGGGTGCTACAGTGTGTTTGTTTAAAGTGAGTGTGTGCGTGTGGATGTGTGTGCTATGTGCGTTTGGTGGTTGTTGTTGTGTAGTGTTCATTCATTGTTCGTTTAGCAGCCTGATGGCCTGGGGATAGAAGCTACTTCTGAGTCTTTCTGTGCTCGCCTTGAGACTCCTGTATCGCTTGCCTGACCGCAGCAGTTCGAAGAGGCAGTTGTTCGGGTGACTGGAGTCTTTAATGATTCTCTTAGCCTTGCCCTTGCACTGCTTGCTTGTCATTAAGCAACAGGCGGCCGGCCTCACAGAGTCCGACTTCAGAGCGTCGCCAACACACACACACACGCCGCGCATCGCCAACACACACACACGCCGCGCATCGCCAACACACACACGCGCGTCGCCAACAAACAACAACAACATTCTCCCCCGACGGACTCACGCTGATCAAATAAAAAATAGAAACATACTTTTTCGGACTGATCATCTGAGCTCCTCTCCAGTTGAACTGCTATTGTGTTTAAATCCAAATAATCCTCTGCCATTGTTGTGTAACATGTCATCTGTTCTCTAGTCTTCAGTCTCGGCTTCACGTGAAGTTAAATCCTCTCTAGAAGTGAAACTGAAACTTACCAGGCCTATAAGTTGTTAAAGGGGCAGTAGGCAATTAATTTACTCTGGATGCCTGAACACAGAATGACACCAGTATCACTGACTACCACGGCAAGCCTAAAGAAAATTATTATATTTAATAATAATAATTATAATAATTATCATAAATATAATATATAAATAAAAGAAATTAAAATGTATTAAAATCTTTTTTTATACTTTAAGTGCCCGAAAACGTGTTTAGGCGTCTTTCCTAGCCATGCTAAAGTTGCAGAGGACGCCCGAACTCGTCTTGAACACTTTGATTGCCGGAAAATGCTTTTTCACGTCATTCAGAGCCATGCTAAAGGTGCCGAGGACGCCGTAACTCGTCTTTGATATCAATATTTCAAAAATCTGTGATCGAAATCATATTTTCTTTCCGGAGCCCTGAGATGTGCTGGTGGGCTCCCACCAACTGTCTAACGGTTCGAGAGCGCCATCTGGTGGCCGATCGGCAGATCGGCCAAGAGGGAGGGGCGCCCCAAACAGGAAGTGCTCATCCATATGAGCTCCGGGCACTCGCGTCTGGTAGCCGGACTCCATCTCAACACACTGGATGATCAATCGCTCGCCCTAACTCAATAAACAACGTTATTTGGACGTATATAGTATTATACAAGCTGGAAATGGTTCATCAGGATAAACATCCCATAATCGAAAATGGTCTACACCACGCTGATCGTCCAACGGCGCGAGGAAGATACGGTAAAATTCAGCGTTATTTTTGAACGTGTTCCATATAAACTGTTATGATGAACATATGACCCACACTAGATGAATGATATAACGCTGCCCACAGAATTATAAACGATCCCCCGCCCATCCGGTCATCATCAGATCATACGTAGATCATTCAAGAAGTACGTCCAATTGAAATTTTTTATATCGCCCCGATTGCCATCAAACTGTATTTCATCATCAATATAATGCATTTGGGGCTATAGATCACGTTCTGGAGAAAGCTGCAGAAAGAGATGAAAACATACTTATACATTAGACCATACTTTACTATGAATATGTGAATGAAAAAGTTTAACGTTGCTACACAATGAACAATACATATAGGACTTTGAATGGGCCCTAATAATGGCAATGTAGCAATAGAATTTAAAAAGTTATAGCCATGCAAAGAAGGGTTACTTCTCCATAGACAAATAGAGCTGGCAATCTATGGTATATCATGAATTTAACCCATGGCAATCAAAGTGTTAATATCAATATTTCAAAAATCTGTGATCGGAATCATATTTCCCCTCTGCAGCCTTCACACACAGTTCTGAGCTCCTCTCAATCCTCTAGCGGTTCAAGAGCGCCATCTGGTGGCCGATCGGCAGAAGCGCCAAACAGGAAGTCATGTGGATGAAGTGCTGATCACCCATATTACTTCCGGGCACTCGCTATAGGTCCCGGGACTCTAGCTCGACACAATACATAGCGATCCGTTGCCAATAACTCGATAAACAACATGATTTGGACGTATATACTATTATACAACCTGGAAATGGACCGGGTATTTCGACATCCCATAATGGAAAACTGTCTACCCCACGCTGATCGCCCAACGGCCCGAGGAGACTGGGGTAAGTTTTAGCGTGTAATATTACCGTGTTCGATACTAACTGATCTGATGAACATATGACCCACATTAGATGAATGGTATAACGCTGCCCACGGAATTATAAACGCCCCCTCGCCCATCCGGTCAACATCAGATGACGTGTAGTAACTTCCAGAAGTCCGTCCAGTTGGAATTTTTTATATTATTTAAATATAATGCATTTGGGGCTATAAATCACGTTCTGGAGAAAGCTGCAGAAAGAGATGAAAACATACTTATACTTTAGATCATATTTTAGTATGAATATGTGAATGAAAAAGTTTAACGTTCATACACCCTGAACAATACATATAGGACATTGAATGGGCCCTAATAATGGCAATTTAGCAATAGAATTAAAAAAGTTATAGCCCTGCAAAGAAGGGGAACTTCTCCATAGACAAATAGAGCTGGCAAGGGATGGTATATCATGAATTTAACCTTAGGCAATCAAAGTGTTAACACTTTGATTACCACTGGTGAACATGGTAAAACCCTGTTAAATGCCACCACCGACTTCAATGATAGCCTTGTGAACGCATATTCTCTCTCTTAAATTATGGCTATGTGTCTAATCTGCCTGTCGTTTATCAATGACTTGTTTGCAGTCAACATTGTCGAAACGGATTGTTTTTTTATCGGTTCATTTTCGTTTTATAGCATTTTGAAAAGCCCTCGTTTTCAAGGAAAATATAAAGATTCCGTGATAAAAGGCATTTACTGGAATATTATAGAATACACAAAAACGTTGTAATTTTTCGGCCTATTTTTTTTTTTTTTTATCCACTCTCCCATTTTTCTATATTTTCTCCCATCCCAATTTCGTATCATCCAATTCAACCCTCCCCTGTCACGAACGCTGTTTCTTGCCTCCCACAAGCCGGCTGCAATGTGGACTAAGTCATACATAGCACAAGTCCCCTCCGGTACTTGAGGTAACAGCAGTCACATCTTTTCACCTGCGCAGCTCGATCTCTCAGTAGCGAGGAGTAACGCGTGGGAGGCTCACGCTGCCCCCGACACTTCCTGATTCTACTGCGCAGGCGCACCAACCGACCTGTAGGAGTCGCTGTCCACAACGCCCGATCCCCACCCATCAGTTTCCCACCCCCTAATACGGCCAATGTGTATTAGTACGGACGACCAGCTAAACTGAAAGCAATGTGGAGCGCTGGGATCGAACAGTCGAGCCCAGCGTCTCCGCATTTGTGGCGAGCGCCTTGCCCACTACGGCACGTAGCCGCCCTAATTTTCCGGCCTATTCATGAATCGTTTTCAAATAAACGCTAGATTATCGATAGTATATGTGTACTTATGCACGCTATAGAGGCGGGCTGAAAAATATATTCTCTCATTTCCTCATCAGCGATCACAGCCACACACACACACACACACACACACACGCATAGGGAAAAAGCTTACTGTATATCTCCGTGAAAACAGGTCTGATTATCCTAAGACTGGTAAAATAGATTCCTTACCTGAGATCAGATGTTATCCAAAAAGATTATTCCAATTCCTGATCGCCATTCCAAATATCGATCACACTTATTGATTACAGTGTTGAGTCCTGTAAATACATAATCCACGCGTTTTCCGGGCCGGTGAGCACAATCGATCCTTCAGATGCCTTGAGGGAAAAATAAAATGAGGAAACTGACCACCCCCCCTTCAGCAGTCTTATGTAATGGGGTGCAGTTACACAGGGAGAGACGATAGGGGGCGGTATCTTCCCAATTGAGCTCAGAGAGACTCTGCAGCACTAACCCGAGGCTCGATTGATGAAATATGAATTCAAATCGCCAATAAAAAAAAATACGGCAAACAAACGATATATGTCGTTGGCGGGCACTCAACTGGCGGCATGAACTAACGACTTATAGCGTTGGTGGCATCCAAAGTGTTAACACATTGGGCGCCATGGGTTATATCCATCAATATAGCCAGTCTGCCACCGTTGAAAGCCTATGGAGATGTTTACCTTGTATAACTTTTAAAATGTTATTGCTATATTGACATTACTATGGCCCATTCAACATCGATTATCTATCGTTCAGGATGTGGGAACGTTTTTCATTCATACATTGTTGTGTTACTAGCGTCGAGAATATAAGTATGTTTTTAATCTTTTCTGCTGTAATTCCAAAAACAGTAGGCCCTGAAGCATATATAGATTATCGATTGGTGTTTCTTTCCTATACGCGCTATATAAAAAAATTCAAATGTATATGATCGGTATACATTATGCTTTATCATGCGTGAAGGGGGGGGGGGGGGGGGGGCGGCGGGTCGTTTATAATTCCTTGATCGTCAGTAACGGCTTTATTTACTATGGCTTGATACGTTGATCAGATGGTTTGCAGTGAAATGAATAAACAATCGGGCTGAAAATAACGTTGGTGTCCTCTTACCGTGCGCCGATGAGACTGCAGGAGAAAGATCCCAATTATTTGACGCCGATCTCCTACATCCATTTCCTGTTTGTATGGCGCAATAAACGCAGAAATCATATAGATTATTACGTATTTGTCTGGAGTCCCGTAACAAGATGTGACTGCCGGAGGGATTTCCTCGACGCACCGATCGGCACTTCCGGTTTTGGCGAGAGTGTAACTCGCCCGACCATCCACCAGGCGGCGGTATTGAGGCGTTGCAATCTCATACAGGGTCCCGCTGGAGTCCAGAGGTTGGCTGGATGAATTATGAATGCCATGGCGAAAAAATTAAATATTGATCCCAAAAACGGCGTATGCCGTTGTTGGCGTTCAACGCATGGCGGGCAAAAACGGCGTAAGTCATTTTTGGCGACCAATGTGTTAATAATAATAATTATAAATATATTTTTTCTGTTGTACCGAACTCGTACCGAACCGTGACCCCAATACCGAGGTACGCACCGAACCGTGGCTTCTGTGTACTGTTATACCCCTAATATGAATACATTTATCAGATGTACCGATTTTTATCAGATCAACATAATCCTATTCATAATATTTAACTTATCTTGTTCATTAAATAACAGGTGATCATAACCAGATATGAGTTGACTATAATCAAATAACAGATTATTTAAACCAAAAACAACAGATTTCCACTAAATAACTGATGATTGTAACAAAATGCAGGTGATAGCGTTCAAATAACAGTTTGAAAATTATATCATATAGAGAAAACTGTACTGATTGTAACCAAATACCCATAACAGATGATCTTAATAAAATAACATGTACGCATAATCGAGTAACAGCTAATGTTAACCCTTTGAGATGTGAGTTTTCAGACTGGTGTGATCATACACTTTGAGGGGTTAATCGAAAACCGGCAGGTTTATGTCCTGACCGTAACCAAACATCAGGTGACTGCATTAAAACAGCAGCCAACACAGGCAAGGATCAGTGTTGATTGGCAGTTGGAAAATGTCATCTAGAACCAATTGATAGACAATAGGAGAGTGATGTCATCACAGCGGCGGTGGAAATATGGAAATTCATAGTTTTTTGTGGGACCAGCCCTGGGACCATGAATCTTTTGAAGGACTGTTGTCCTTCAAACATCACAGAGATAAAAAAAAAACAGACAGTAGAATGTACCTTGAGCAACCGCCGTGACTCGTGTTCTAGAACTCGACTCAACAAACTCGACAGACCAGAAAGGCCTTGCGTATAGAACAAGTCTGAATGAAACCATGCAACGGCAAATGACCCGTTTCATCTCCCTGAGGTCTCTCTCCCCAGGGGATGCACATGTGGTTTGGTTCAAGAGGCAAAGGTTTGTCTACATGTTGTACCTTTTATTAATCCCCTTGGGGAAATTCGTCCTCTGCATTTTACCCATCCTAACTATTTAGGAGCAGTGGACAGCCACCGGGGACCAACTCCAGTTGGAATGCCAGTACCTTGGCCACGGGCAATGGCAGGAAACCTAGAATGCATGTCTTTTGGCTTGGGAGGGAACCTGAGTACCTGGAGGAAACCCACACAAACATGGGGAGAACATGCAAACTCCACACAGAAAGGCCCCCTGCTGGGTTTCTTGTTGTGGGGCAACAATGCAAACCACCGCGCCACCGTGCCGCCAGGAAGAATCCGTTGACGAAAAATTTGTCTAATGTGCACAGGGCTTGAAATGAAGGGCAACCTGACGTCCCAGGTACTATGTCAGGGACAATATAAAACAGATTTAAGGGCGGTTCTGAGATGGCTCCCATCCCCCCTTCCCTCAAAAAAGGCCTTTGCTTTTTGGACAGGCTGCTTTTGTATATAAGAATTTGTTCTTAATTTCTTGCCTGGGTAAATAAAGGTTAAAATAAAAAATTAAATAAAAATGGTAGATGAAGACATAATTCATATACAAGCACATTTATGGGGCATGATTTTTGTACATACTGTACATAGCGCCATGCGAATCCTATGAAAGGTATTGCAGCACCGCCACCCGCCAACTCACCTGTTGGTAAGCAAGCTGCGGGAGTAATGAACTATAATCACTTGCTAATTGGCAATGGTAGTTAATTAGTGATTAGTTAGAAGCTAATTGGTACATGCTTTAATTAGTGTTAGGTGTATGTACCCCATTACGCAGTTAGGTGGGCTCTGCTGGCATGGCTGACACACCTGAGGACTGCTCTACAAGCCTGCTGCAGAGGAGCCATGCTGCTGAAAGAGAGAGAGAGAGAGAGAGAGAGAGAGAGAGAGAGAGAGAGAGAGAGAGAGAGAGAGAGAGAGAGAGAGAGAGAGAGAGAGGTACTAGCTAGATATCATCATGACAGATGGCAGAGGAGGAGGTACTAGGCAGGAACACTAGTTTAAAAAGAACAGCAGGAACCTAGGAAGCTAATAGAGGCCTTGCACTGAATGTTTTTGTAGTTTTTTTTCTTCCAGTATGTCTGCCTGTAACCACTGGCAACCACTTTCAAAAGGAAATGCCTCATTTCTGTGCAGTGGTAAAACACTGGAAAAGCATGATATTACTGTTCTACTGTTTCCGTTCATATATTTATCATATATCAACACATCCATTGCCATTGCCACGTACAAAGCAATGGTTGCTATGTTACAGGCAGCTATGCTGGAAGAAAGAGAACTACACAAACAAGACCTCTATTAGCCAACTGCTAACTACTTAGCATGCTAGCTATTTTTGTCTTGTGATTGTGCCCAACATGGGGTGCAGCAGGGTAGAGCACAGTGTCACCTCCTTGTCGTGGTTTTCCTCACAAAGCTCAAAGGATCCTTTCTAGGCTGAGTCCCACACATAACCATGTCAGCCAGGCTATAGCTTTATTACAATAACCTGCTGTTTGATTACAAATCAATCAACAGATCTCCAGTGACGCTGAACTGGTTCATTCATTTATCTTTATTTAATCTCAAAAGATCATTGAGAGCAAGCTCTCATTCACAAAGGCGTGGAGATATACTGCACATTATAAATAAAAATACAGTGTAGAAACCGAAAGTCAAACAATTAAACATTTAAAATAATTTAAAAAAAAACTGCAGACTGTGGTGAAATGGTTGGCTATTAAAGATTTAAGTTGCTAAATGTCGGGCACAGAAGCTATAAGCAGATTTTCCTAATTCAGTGCAAACTCTGGGGACCTTAAGTGTAAATCAATCACCAGAGTGCGTAAGATAAGGTCCAGAGTTCCAGTCCAGCAATGAAGTGATGTAGGGTGGCAGATTACCAATAATGGCCTCATACAGAAACAGTTGACTGATCAAATCGATGGATCAGATCGGACGATACTGAAGGCTTATTACTTGGAATCGGTATCGGCCGTGAATTTCTTTTTATCGGTCCATCTCTGATCACAATCACCAGCTATCACAATACGATCACATATATCACAAATATTATTTGATAACAATAACCTGTAGTTCTTGTTCCAGTCACCTGCTGGTCTCCTAGGTTACGGTGTTGCGATGCGACGAAACACTGTGACTGTGAGGACCCTAACGGGTAGAAAGGATTGAGATGTAAAGATGCAGAACGCCTGTTCTCTCTGTATAGAATCACTGTGAGGTCGAGCTGCAGAGAGGTCTCAGCTGAGAGGTTGTGTCTGCAAGGAGAGAGAGAGGAGCACTGGATAGTGTATGGTTGTGTGGCTGTGTATGTCTCTGTGTGCATGTGTGTGTGTGTGTGTATATATATATGTGTGTGTATATATATGTGTGTGTATGTGTGTGTGTGTGTATATGTGTTTATGTGTCTGCGTGTGTGTGTGTCTGTGCATATGTGTGTATACGTGTGTGCATGTGTATATGTGTGTGCGTATGTGTGTGTATGTGTGTATATACTGTATGTGTGTGTGTGTGTGTGTATGTGTGTGCGCATGTGTGTGTGTGTATACATACTGTATGTGTGTGTGTATGTGTATGTGTGTCTGTGTGTATGTGTATGTGTGTATATATACTGTGTGTGTGTGTGTGTGTGTGTGTGTGTGTGTGTGTGTGTGTGTGTGTGTGTGTGTGTGTGTATGTGTGTGAGGGCTGTGTGGGGATGCGTCATCAGCAGTGTTGTGCTAGTTACTGAAAAATAGTAACTCAGTTACTTTACTAGTTACTTCATTTCAAAGTAACTTCGTTACTGTACTAGTTACTTACACCCAAAAGTAATGAGTTACTGTGAAAAGTAACTATTTAGTTATTTAAAAAAAAAGATAAAAAAAAAAAGATTGCTCCCGAGTCCCATGCCCTATAGTACTCAAAATCGGTTGATCAACTTGACAGTTTCCATTCACATCACCGAACTCTGCTAAGCAATGTGGTCTAGATACAAACACAAATCTGACACAAACAAATGTTGTCCCGAGTCATATAATAAGAAGTGCGCCGGTTGAAGGAACAGCCTTGATGTCGCCGGAGCGTTTCATTATAACCATTATAATTCAAGGGTACTACGACTATGCTTGCACCTCATGGTACCAAAGCAAAATTACAAACATCACAAAACAAACTGGTCAGACTACTACTTGACCTGAACCCCAGAACCCACCTCACCCCTGCCCACTTTGACAACCTAGGATGGCTTAGAGTAGACGACAGAGTACAGCAACTTGCAATGGGCCTGGTCTACAAGATACACTATACGACCGGGGTACCCATGTACATGTCAAAATACTTCCCAAAGGTCAGTGAATACCACAACCACTACACCAGAGGAAGCTCAACAAATCATGTAAAACCCAGATTCGGCTCAAACAAGGGACTAACGTTTCGCAATTATGCCACAACAATGTGGAACGCCCTACCCAAAGCTAGGGGTAACACTGCAGTACTGTATATTTGAATACCGTTTATGTCACAAATGTATCAGTACTAAATACCTATGTCCCTATGCCATAAATGTCATGTATGTTGTGTATGTCATAAATGTCTATATGAATTGAAAATGGGGGACCCTGATGGAAACAAGACAAACGTCTTTCTCAGGTCTGCATCCCCTTAACAATTGTATGTATTGAGCCGTACTGTATTGTACCCATTCTGCAATCTGTTAAATAAAGTTTTCGTTCATTCATTCATTCACCATCTTGCAAGTTGCAACGTTGTTTAAGATATCAATCAAAGCATTGCAACGTTAGAATAGTTAGGATATCAATTGTGCATGAAAGGACTATATTTATATTGTTTGATTAGTATTATGAGATTCCCTGGCAGATTTCGTAAAGTAAAAATCCGTTGATCAACTTGAGTTTCAGTGAACACATTGCACTGACTCACCAAAGTCTGCGGTGGTTGAGATGTAGTAACGTTACGTTAGTCCAGTTGACTCCAGCAGCGCCTCAAACATGTTCTTTATCTCGTTTCCATGTTGTATATTAATTATCTCTCCAAGTAGTTGCTAAATGGTTTGTTAGTTTGTTACTGCGTTCTTTTTATGTCGATTCATAGCGAGCGTTTGTTTTGTTTACAATAGAGAGGGTCTATTTCTTTCCGTAGCCGCATTTCTTGCGCACTTCTGATTGGCCAGTGGCCAGACTCGCCTCGTATCATTCTACGCGGGTGGGGATGAGGATAATAATAATAATCACTACCGCTCGCTATCAATCTACGCCGTATATAACGCAAATAACGCAGTGACGAACCATTCAGTAACGTAAGTAGCGTTACTGAATTTCAAAAGTAATGCGTTAGAGTACTAGTTGCGGCAAAAAGTTACTTCGTTTCTGTAACGCGTTACTTTGTAACGCGTTAGTCCCAACACTGGTCATCAGCATGAGGGGTGTTTTTGGAGGGTGTTATATAGATCTACACACTATATATATATATAAAAATCGATACGTAGTAGTATCGCGATACTTTGCGTGGCGATACTGTATCGATACAGGGACGCCAAGTATCAATATTTAATTATTCATAAAAAAAGAAAAAAAAGAAAAAAATTGTGTTTGTATAAGGAAGTTGCATTGTTCATTTCAATACCTGTAATAGCGTGCGTGCGTGTGTGTGTGAATACTTTATTGAGCCATTCAGTCAATAAAGTGTGACAGTGCTCCAGTATGTCTTTAAAAAGAAAAGGACCTGTATTCTGACAGACTGGTCTGTTTTTTAAATCTTCTTTACAGACTCGTCTATATTGAAAATGTTCAAGTTAAACTTTTATTTGTCACATACAAGCTTCCATGTATAATAAAGAGTAAAGCAGGGTAGTGGTTTGGGTTCTGTCAGAATAACAAAACAATAACAAAAACTTTTAAATATAAACATCTAAAAACAATACCATGTGGTCCAGATAATCTCCCACCAATCACAATAATGTACTCCTCAAAAAATACCCACCCCCACATACCGACCCATCCTTGTTTACACCCCGACCCCCTGTCTTAGCCTACCTCCACCCCTCTACACCCCTTTACACCCCAACCCCCGTTATCCTGAAGTGGCCTGATATACACACACATTTTGAGGTAATGGAGATAGATATATAGATAGATGGAAAACACAAGTGACGAGAAAGACAGAAAAGTAGGATGCAGAACTACACAAGTCTTAGTTCACATTATGCTGGAATCTGTTCCCGGTCATAACACCACCTGACGATCCTCTACATCTCTCCTCCATCCTGTCCTTCTTTCTCTCTCTATCCCTCCCTCCCTCCCTCCCTTCCTCCCTTCCCCCTCCCTCCCTCCCTCTCTCTAGTCTCCCTTCAGGGAAGCATTTAGACTCTGAACAGCCTAGGCTTTGATCACCTTTGACCCTCTGTGAAGTGTATATTACTTAAGAGATTAATTATATTCGACAGCGAGGAGGAAGCATTAAGAGTTAGTTATGGAATGCCATGCAGCAGAAAATTTAGAGGTCATTTTAGTTGAAACTCTACACAGGATGCTGGTCTTATGCTTTATTAACACTGACACCTGGTGGTTAGATGCAGTACTGCAACTGTTAAAGATTAAAGGCAGACTTGCTGTCTGTTATGGTCACTATTCATTATTACTAGACCTCCTGTCCGTTTTTACTGTTCCCTCTTCCCTTATCTATCTATCTATCTATCTATCTATCTATCTATCTATCTATCTATCTATCTATCTATCTATCTATCTATCTATCTATCTATCTATCTATCTATCTATCTATCTATCTATCTATCTAACTCTTTTCTCTCTGTTTTCACTTATTTACTTTCTCTATTTCAATTTGTCTACCTCCCTCCCCCCCAAACTCCATATCTCTCTCTTTATATATCTGTCTGTCTCTATCTGTCTGTCTGTCTCTCAGAGAGGAGGAAGATGACGACATCGCCCATCAGTTCTGTTGCCCTGCCTCCGAGTGCAGTAGCCCCTCCTCTAGGTAACCAGGGGTTACCGCAGGCCCCTCCTCCCTCTCAATCATCTGGCGGGGGCGATAACAAAGCCCCTCCCACCCTCCACGGCTGTCTCTTGCCCTCCGACTCCAAACTGCTTCACAGAGAAGAGACTGTAGTAAAAAAAGAATAAATAATCATCACATGAGACATTCTTCATAATTAAGGTAAAAAAAAAAGCCTTTATTCACTTGTTCATTCAATAGGTAGATGAACAAGCTTCACGACCAACGGACGAGACTTAGGAATAACAACGACAAGGTTAGAGATTAAGAAACTGCTGCTGATCCTTTTGTCCTTCAGGACAGATTTTCTGAAAGAAAAGAAGAAACACAATGGCGTTTGAACCATAAAGATGTGTCGTGGTGTCGTTGGACGGATGTGAACCTCCCACGACGTGACAGCTCGAGGTGAGATGTGAGACTGCTCTGATCTAGAGGGTGTGCTCACACTGAACTCAGCGGGACAGGGTGACTCGGCAGATATCAGCGGCGGTTAGTCAGTGTTTTTTGTGCGTATGGGAAACACTTCTCTGACGTGGAACTCTGACGTGGCCTCTTCTGCTAGTTTTTGGTCTAACAGGGAACTTCTCATCCTGCTGTCCCTGCATGAAGCCATGGCCCTGGTATTTCCTCACTGTACCTAGAGCTCTGGATACTCACAGTTTGGGCGCGTTGGGACTGTGAGCGCCATGTTGCTGCCGCTTCTCTCCTGGCTGCAAATATAAACGATGCCCTCCAAAATATCACAGTGGTATAATAATAACAGCTCTCATAAAATCACCAGTTACCTAGCAACAGCCATGGGGCAGGATTGTGGAGGCAACATGAATGCCAGTTAAAGCTGCAGTTGCCAAACTATTGTATATTTCTGGCTCTGCTTAGTGGGAGCTATGGAAACGCCACTGACCAAACTCTGTGTATCTAGGGTTCTGGAACTACCTGGTGTACAGTTTACATACTCCATGTGTCACCAAGCTCTGGGCCAAAGGACTGATGATGTCACTCCACGTGTCACCAAGCTCTGGGCCAAAGGACTGATGATGTCACTCCACGTGTCACCAAGCTCTGGGCCAAAGGACTGATGATGTCACTCCACGTGTCACCAAGCTCTGGGCCAAAGGACTGATGATGTCACTCCACGTGTCACCAAGCTCTGGGCCAAAGGACTGATGATGTCACTCCACGTGTCACCAAGCTCTGGGCCAAAGGACTGATGATGTCACTCCCGTGTCACCAAGCTCTGGGCCAAAGGACTGATGATGTCACTCCACGTGTCACCAAGCTCTGGGCCAAAGGACTGAGGATGTGTCCTGGGTGTTGGTTGCCATTCTGCATCCTAAGTGAATGGAAACAAATGCTTTGTATGAGGCACAAAATGGGAGCCATGGGGATCGGCAACATGGAATGTGAGGATGGTGGATCAGTGATGACCTACCTAACTCGGCCAAGAGTCAAAGTGGTTCTGAAGGGGTCTTACACTGAAGAACCATATAACTTTAAATAATGCCCATGTATTAGCAGTTGTTAAGTCAAATCTAAATCACTTGGGGTGTGAATGTGATATATCACCAGAACATACTCAACCTCTAGTGGCTTATGGACACAACACTTCTTAGATAATAAAGTTTGAAAACATTGTTCCTCTGAAAACGTAATTCAGAGTTATATGGTTCTTCGTCTGAGGTACACAAATGGTATTCCTGTTGCAGTTACCAGCTGTACGACTGTCTGACAGGGTAGTTACCAGCTGTACGACTGTCTGACAGGGTAGTTACCAGCTGTACGACTGTCTGACAGGGTAGTTACCAGCTGTACGACTGTCTGACAGGGTAGTTACCAGCTGTACGACTGTCTGACAGGGTAGTTACCAGCTGTACGACTGTCTGACAGGGTAGTTACCAGCTGTACGACTGTCTGACAGGGTAGTTACCAGCTGTACGACTGTCTGACAGGGTAGTTACCAGCTGTACGACTGTCTGACAGGGTAGTTACCAGCTGTACGACTGTCTGACAGGGTAGTTACCAGCTGTACGACTGTCTGACAGGGTAGTTACCAGCTGTACGACTGTCTGACAGGGTAGTTACCAGCTGTACGACTGTCTGACATGGTAGTTACCAGCTGTACGACTGTCTGACAGGGTAGTTACCAGCTGTACGACTGTCTGACAGGGTAGTTACCAGCTGTACGACTGTCTGACAGGGTAGTTACCAGCTGTACGACTGTCTGACAGGGTAGTTACCAGCTGTACGACTGTCTGACATGGTAGTTACCAGCTGTACGACTGTCTGACAGGGTAGTTATCAGCTGTACGACTGTCTGACAGGGTAGTTACCAGCTGTACGACTGTCTGACAGGGTAATTACCAGCTGTACGACTGTCTGACAGGGTAGTTACCAGCTGTACGACTGTCTGACAGGGTAATTACCAGCTGTACGACTGTCTGACAGGGTAGTTACCAGCTGTACGACTGTCTGACATGGTAATTACCAGCTGTACGACTGTCTGACAGGGTAGTTATCAGCTGTAAGACTGTCTGACAGGGTAGTTATCAGCTGTACGACTGTCTGACAGGGTAATTACCAGCTGTACGACTGTCTGACAGGGTAGTTATCAGCTGTACGACTGTCTGACAGGGTAGTTACCAGCTGTAAGACTGTCTGACAGGTTAGTTACCAGCTGTAAGACTGTCTGACAGGGTAATTACCAGCTGTAAGACTGTCTGACAGGTTAGTTACCAGCTGTACGACTGTCTGACATGGTAGTTACCAGCTGTACGACTGTCTGACAGGTTAGTTACCAGCTGTACGACTGTCTGACATGGTAGTTACCAGCTGTACGACTGTCTGACAGGGTAGTTATCAGCTGTACGACTGTCTGACAGGGTAGTTACCAGCTGTACGACTGTCTGACAGGGTAGTTACCAGCTGTACGACTGTCTGACAGGGTAATTACCAGCTGTACGACTGTCTGACAGGGTAGTTACCAGCTGTAAGACTGTCTGACAGGGTAGTTACCAGCTGTAAGACTGTCTGACAGGGTAGTTACCAGCTGTACGACTGTCTGACAGGGTAATTACCAGCTGTAAGACTGTCTGACAGGGCATTTGAAATGCAGAGGGTCTTGAGTATCTGTGTGTGTGTGTGTGGGTGGGGGGGCTACAGTACTGCAGCAGTTCGGCCTGTATGGGGACAGTGTTGCTTCTGTTATGGCTTATCTGCAGCAGCTCCAAGCTCCATCTCTCTTATCTAACCCAGTGTTTCTCAAATGGGGGTCCGTGGGAGCACTGCAAGGGGTAGGCCTACAAAAGAAGATTTCTTTAAAGAAAGAATCACAGAATCACCATATAATGCTATTTCCCACGTTACGACAAGGAATAATATATACATTATTTCCATTTTGAGCAACGTGCCTGAGGCAAACGGTGGAGGAACGACCTAAAAGGAAATGCTTGGTCAAGAAAATCACTACAAGGAGGTAGACAGACCAGAAAGTTTGAGAACCATTGGTTAATAAATAGTGAAATGTCATACAGTGGTGCTGTACATTCTCTAAAAGTCACAGAATCAAGCTGAGTAAAGAGTCATGCCCTGGGACCCAAACTGAGTAAAGTTAGACTTGCCCTGGGACCCAAACTGAGTAAAGTTAGTCTTGCCCTGGGACCCAAACTGAGTAAAGTTAGTCTTGCCCTGGGACCCAAACTGAGTAAAGTTAGTCTTGCCCTGGGACCCAAACTGAGTAAAGTTAGACTTGCCCTGGGACCCAAACTGAGTAAAGTTAGTCTTGACCTGGGACCCAAACTGAGAAAAGTTAGTCTTGCCCTGGGACCCAAACTGAGTAAATTTAGTCTTGCCCTGGGACCCAAACTGAGTAAAGTTAGTCTTGACCTGGGACCCAAACTGAGAAAAGTTAGTCTTGCCCTGGGACCCAAACTGAGTAAATTTAGTCTTGCCCTGGGACCCAAACTGAGTAAAGTTAGTCTTGCCCTGGAACCCAAACTGAGTAAAGTTAGTCTTCCCCTGGGACCCAAAGAAACATGATTCAAGGTGATGGAGCTGAACTGAAGTTGACATGGTTTCTGCTCTAAACACGCTTAAACACACAAAGATGACAGAACCGCCAGCAGACATGGACCTCTCACGTGTTGGAACAAATCAAAAATAAAACAACACAAAGCTCTGGTTCCAGTTTTACTGAGAAAATGAACTGTGTTTATTTACAGAGCATGTGGGCTGAGGGTTAAAGTGACGTTTTACAGAAGTATTATATGTTTTTATAACTAGCCTATTTTTAAGAGCCACATTGCTAACATTAAAGAAGATGTTGCGATGTTGTTATGCCCCGACTATGAGAACACACTGGCGCTGGTGACGTCAGTGGACCTGAGCAGCAATACTATGTAAGCTAGTTTGGGCAATTTGTCTTTTTTCTTTTAATTACTGGTTTGAAATAAAAATGCCCGCCTTATCAGAGAGGGAAATCGATATTAGTAAAGAGCCTGGACCACAGACAAAGACAGTTTGATAACCCATTCATTTTCTCATGCTGAAGGAGCCACCCTCCCTTATTTGGGAAGAATAATTATGACACACATGAGAGGTCTATTGTTCCATTTAAAACAATGGAAAGCAGCAAGCTGGAAAATCATTGAGCCAGTCTGGAAAGAAATCTGGTGCCCAATGTACAATACATTACAACACATTACAATACAGTACAGTACAATACAATACAATACAGCACAGCACAGTACAGTACATTGCAATACAATACAGTACATTACAATACAGTACATTATAATACAATACAGTATATTACAATACAATACAGTACAATACAATGCAATACAATATAATACAGTACAATACATTACAATGTATTACATTACAATACAGTACATTACAATACAGTACATTACAATACAGTACATTACAATGCAATACAATATAATACAATACAAATAATACAATACGATATAATGCAATACAAACAATACATTACATTACAAACAATACAATACAGAACAGCACATTACAAACAATACAACACAGTACAGTAGATTACACTACAGTACACAGCATTTGTCACCACACTCTGAAGGACTGATCACTGCTACTGCTCAGGAGTTAATTCACTCTAGAGTGAGCCTTGAACAGAACACCCTCACACACACACACACACACACACACACACACACACACACACACACACACACACACACACACACACACACACACGCACACACACACACACACACACACACACACACACACACACACACACACACACACACACACACACACACACACACACACACACACACAGTCAGACAAAATAAAAACAACAGCAGCAGTGCCAGAGGATGCAGTGGTCATGCAACAGTGATGTCTGGATAACATAATAAAGATACAGAGGAAGATGATGATGATGATGACAGGGACTGAGGTGATACTGAGAGGAAAAGTGAAGGAAAGACAATTGAACCCATGCTATCTTTTCTCATAGCATCCTGTAACTCCACCTCCTTTCACACTGTATGAACACAAGTCTGTAGCTGTACTTCAAATCTCCCCCTCCTCTCCTCTCCTGTCCTCCCCTCTCTCGTCCTCGCCTGTCCTCTTCTCTCTTCTTTCCTCTCTTCATCTCTCCTCCTCTCATCTCCTCTTCTCTCCTATTCTCTCCTCTTCCTCTCTTCTTCCTCTCCTCCGCTTCTTTTCTACCTCTCTCTGTTGGAGCCGGTGGTGTGACGTTTGCAACGAAACAAAGAACAGAGAGAAAGGAGTAAAAAAAAAAAAAAAAAAAAAAAAAAAAAGAAGAGCAATATTTCAGACTGCCAAGTAAAAGAACAAAAGAAAGAAAGAACCAAGGAACTTAAGGAGATGAAGAAATAAATAGACTGTGCCAAGTAGAAATAAATAGTCTGTGCCAAGTAGATAGAAAAGATCCCACTCTGACACCCTGCGCCTGGAGTTACTGTAATGTTTTGTGAACAGAACAAGTTATGCTGTATGAGCAAAAATATTTGACAAAACATATCTATGAAAATTCAGGACCCGTTTCTTGGCCATAGTACAGAGTCACACAATGAGTTAATGTGGAGAATCAAGCTGTCTGTAGTCCATAGCCTACAATTCATAGCTTCCATTAGCAGCATCTATCTGTAGTACATAAGAAAAACAAATTTGGTATAAGAATCTCCCTGTATGTAAACTCATATTGAGTACGAGGGATATGATCTAGGTTAGGGTTCAGGTTTGAACCGTTTACAATGCACTAAAGCGATGATGATGATAACAATGAATTATATGCCATTTCTTAGAAGCTTTGATCCAAAGCGACATGCAGCAGGATGTCATTCGTTCTGATGAGGACTACTCCCTCCATCAGAGTCGGCCCTACATCTTTGGGGGCCCCTAGGGAAAAAATTATAATTTGGTGGCCCTTTCGTTTTACCTTGAGCTTTACCAGGGGGGGTTAGCAGTTTTGCCATTTGACCATTTTCCCATTTGCTGTTGAACATGATGGTTGATGTTTCGAGGTGCCCTCTGATTGGCTGACTGACCTCCCTGCGACCAATTAAATAACTAAGAGGACCTTGACTAAATAATCCCACGACTAATTCTGATCAGGGTCCTACTAAGGAAGCCAGGGGGCCCTAGGCTCTGTGCCTGACGGCCCTGGCCTCCATGTCAATAAATCACCAGTTAGCTTTTGAGGTCCAGTGGCCAAGAAGTAGAAGTAGAATCCCTGATTCAAACTGGGGAGGTCCTAAAGTTGTAATTTCTACCAATGAGATCCATATCATTGATCCAGTATGAATCTGCCATGTCCGCACATTTTATATGTCTGAGAAGTAAAATAATTCAGATTCAGTCGTTTGCTAATAGTAATACAGCTTGAACTGACATCTCTGAAGTATAATATGTCATGTTTTCTGCAGCTGGTAGAGTGGGTATAATGATATAATTAATGGCATCAATTTGAGGGAAATCACAGGTATCCTTTATCCAGTATGAATGGATGGAATTACATACAGCTTGTGAAATTGGATTTGAACGACACAAAGATTCGACCTTCAGATGAATATTATACACACCAAGGGTGTACAGAAAACAATGCAACCTCTCAACATCTAAACATCAGGTCTTCATCAAACATCACACTGGAACAACGTGGGAAACTGGCCATAGAGTTCAAAGCTGATCTTTTAAGCTGCCATACAGCTAACTCTAGATGCTAGCTAGCTTTGAATCAGAGGAGTGAGTTTAAATAACCTCTCACTTTAACTCTGTTTCAAAATAGTTGATTTTATCTATGACTCTAGAGTGGGAATTAAACCCACAACCTAAAGTTTAAAACCCCTGACACCAATACTTCAACCAGCATCTCTCTCTCTCTCTCTCTCTCTCTCTGTCTCTCTCTCTCTCTCTCTCTCTCTCTTTCTCTCTCTCTCCCTCTCTCTCTGTCTACCTCCACTTTATCACTCAATCAGTAGGCTTTGTATTTATTTATTTATTTATTTATTTATTTATTTATTTATTTATTTATTTATTTATTTATTTATTTATTTATTTATTTATTTATTTATTTATTTATTTATTTATTTATTTATTTATTTATTTATTTATTTGTTTATTTATTTATTTGTTTGTATTATTTGTGTGAACTTTGGCGTCTGACCATTGACATTGAACTTTGCACCCAAACCTTTTTACAAGTGTATTTCCTTCCAGGATTTCTTCCAGAGTTCTTTTGTGATTATTGCAACCAAATTAAATCAATAGATTTGACCATTAGCTAGTGTAATACAATATGAGGCGTGTTCTGTTAAAGTACAGAAACCTGTCAAAACAGGAAGCCCTTTGTTGGGAATGTTTTTTGGGAAGAGGACCAGATGATTTGACATAATGTTTTCACAAAATAGCATTTTCCTGGAAGGACTACTGTATGTTATGTCTATGATGATAATTTCCTAACAAACCACTCAAGTTGCAGTGATGAAATAATGCAATGCTTGGCAAAACTCTAATTAAAGGAACACTTCATCCCAAAAATTCTAATTTGTATATCAATTACTACCGTGTTGCCTTGAATTCCTGAAGAATTTATTTTTCTTGCATGGAGAATCCAAAAATGGTTGCCATGCCTCCATGTTGAACGTATAATCCAAAAATGTTAACCCTACTTGATGAATTGAAGTTAATGGGGTCCAAAATGTGGACCCCATTAACTTCAATTCCAAGTATGGCTCCCGTTTTTTGGATTATGTGGAGGTATGCGAGATAAATACAATTCAAGGCAACACAGGGTGAGTAATTGATCTATACATTATAATTTTTGGGGTGAAGCGTTCCTATAATATGCCATATTATCTACTACACAGGTGCACTACAGACAAACAACATGTTACAATCAAATGCAATCTGTGTGAGAATTTATGAATGGTATTAGATAAATGTAGCATTGTCTAGTTATGTTCAGCTAATGAAAGAAAGAATTGTCAAAGGTAATATTTCCTTTAGGGACATTAGTGTCATAAGCTAAAAGATACATCTGATGCTATTTTAGCATAATTTAACACCATTATGCTAGCTAGTAAAATAAAGCATTAATCAAGAGCATATTATTTTTTGCAACAAATAGCACTATCTGCCAGTGACAGAACATATTATTGAGCATTATTCAGCATTGTTTAGCATCGTAGCCTAGTTCAAATATAAGGCTTGTCCAAAGTGACATACTTCTTTGCTTACTATTAGTATCAATTCTAGTTAGTGTGCACTTCTAAATGCTGGTAATGTTCAGCTCTGTAGATGCCTATCATTTCTAGTTTGCTTAAAATACTGTATAACCTGTCACTAATGGGAGACTCACTGGTGCTAACACACATGCACATACACATGCACACATACACACACACACACACACACACACACACACACACACACACACACACACACACACACACACACACACACACACACACACACACACACACACACACAACTTCTGAACCAACTACCAGGGAATTAACTTAATTTATAACAAAGGCCTGGGTGAATACTCCATTCTGATTGGTTGGTAGGTGTCCATTAGAAGTTGATAATGGACACCTACTACATAATTACAACCAAAACGGTCTGATCACAGTTCTAAATTAATTATGCGCTATGCGCTGATTACATAGTGTGTGTGGACTAGCTGCATATTGTCATCAGCTAGAAGACTAATGTTATGCTAGCAGGTGTTACGGTGGCTAGTGGCTGCCACAACAAATGGAAATGGCGAAGTTGTGTGTGTCTTTGTCTCAGGGTGTTACTAGCTGCCGTCAGAGCTGTTGAGTTTGTACTTAGCTAACATATAAGCATGGCTGATAGTTTGGCCAGGTTGCACTAAGGACACCATGTTACCGTCTCTTCACTAGAGCTAAGGGACATTGGCTGTAAACATGTAGGCTACCAACACCATCCATGACATCATCACGATAAAATGTCCAATTCTAAACATCAGCTGACATAGAACGACCGGTTGCTGAGCAACAGGTAATGGAACAGGACTGTGGACTTAAAAACATGGCTGCCGCTAAAAACAGCAATGGCCAAACTATTTTCATCAATGGCTCTTGTGGAGCTAAATTGGCAGTGACCAAACACATTGTATGTATGACTCTGGATGACATGCAGGACCCGTTAGACCTGTGGTGAGGTCACAGACAAACACTGCTTCCACCCTTTCCAATCGTCACTGTAGACAACCGCCGATACAAGATTATCAAGAGACCTCCGGTGTGAATGGTTTATGTAAGTCACTATTATAGTATCCATTATAGTATTTATTTATTTGATGTAAACAATGTAAAAAGATGAATTGATGCATGCCATTGCCCCTCCTCCATCATCTAGCCCCTCCGCCATAATTTAGCCCCTCCCCCATCCTCTAGCCTTAGTGTTTAATTCATATACAACTGATTGTCATCAAGACTATTCCCACTCATTCTGTTGTCATGATAACCCCTCCTACAATGGCTATTTAAGGCCATACAATATGTGATTTTTTTAGAGAATCGGTCCATATACTATGATATTATGGGATGGCCTTGGAACATCGTAAATGTTGTCTTGCCCCCGGGATGCAGACGTTCCCGTCTAGGTGTACGATCGTACAACTCTCTGAATAGAACCTTGAGAACTGAATGTTCTAATGATGAATGAGAATAATGGCCACTGGCCAATGAAAGCTATAGAATTCACACACACACACACACACACACACACACACACACACACACACACACACACACACACACACACACACACACACACACACACACACACACACACACACACACACACACACACACACACACACACACACACACACACACACACACACACACACACACACACACACACACACACACACACACACACACACACACACACACACACACACACACACACACACACACACACACACACACACACACACACACACACACACACACACACACACACACACACACACACACACACACACACACACACACACACACACACACACACACACACACACACACACACACACACACACACACACACACACACACACACACACACACACACACACACACACACACACACACACACACACACACACACACACACACACACACACACACACACACACACACACACACACACACACACACACACACACACACACACACACACACACACACACACACACACACACACACACACACACACACACACACACACACACACACACACACACACACACACACACACACACACACACACACACACACACACACACACACACACACACACACACACACACACACACACACACACACACACACACACACACACACACATAAACACCACAAAGGGTTTAACACTAATGTGGGAAATGTTGGTCCAAACTCACACAGCTGTGCTGTGGTTCTCATCAAACATGCTGGTCAGCAGAGAAGGGAAGAGAGGATGTCAAAATAATAGCAAATACTCCTGCACATAGCACTCTGACGCACGCTTAACTTGAGGGGAGATGGCAGAAGGACAAAGAGCGTACAGTATGTGTGTGTGTGTGTGTGTTATTTAGTATACTTATGCATTTGTCAGCGTCATGTAATTTAGGTTCAGTGGTGTAAAGTAGCAAAGTATATTTACTCAAGTACTGTACTTAAAGGCACTATAGATAACATTATGTAGAGTAATCATTAAAAAAAAGATTACATCCACAGAGCTTTTAGAAAGGTGCGGAATAAAAGTATTGCTTTTACTCCCAAAAAAATATTGAATAATTATCATTTAAAAAGTTAAAATTACTTCCCATTTCCCCACGTGGAATGAACCTGATTGGATAAATGACATGCTGGTGCTCTAGTTCGACATCTAGTGACTAATCTAATCTAATGTTTTCTATTGCACCTTTAAGTACAATTTTGAGGTACTTGTACTTTACTTGAGTATCTTAATTTTAGGAAACGTTTGTACTTTTACTCCACTACATTTCACATGAAATATTGTACTTTTTTACTCCACTACATTTTATCTGCACCCATCAGTTACTAGTTACTTTGAAGCAAAGGATTTTGCATAGAAAACATGGCAAACATTTGTGAAGATTATGCATTTTCAAATTCGAAGCCTGACAACTTCAAGAGGACATAATCAGAGCAGCATAACTGGAACACATAACCTTTAGAGGTCAATGGTTTGAGGATTGGATGCTCCCAAACATTGGTATACACAAACATGTAGAATGCATACTTTTACATTTGATACTCAAGTACATTCAATATCAAATACTTTTCAACTTTTACTCAAGTAGCATTTTTTTAATGGAGGACTTACTTTTACCAGGGTACTATTTCATCTAGGTATTTCTACTTGTACTTCAGTAAGGGAACTGTGTACTTGGACGAGGCCAGGCGTCTCCTCTCCTCACTGGGCCCCAGGCTCCGCTACGCCAGCACCAGTACATCATTATTAGTATTATACATGGGTGTAAAGTACTTGAGTAATTGTACTTCGTTACAATACTTAAGTACTGTTTTTGGGGATTTGTACTTTACTCAAGTATTATTAGGTTTGTATACTTGTACTTTTACTCAATTACATTTCAGAGAAAAAAACATACTTTTTACTCCTTACAGACCTACAAAGGACTACTGCAGGTCCAACCATTTTAATTATATTTGTTTCTCTGGCCGAACTAACGTTAACGTTATTAATCCTGCGGCCGCACTTTATTTAAAAACAGCCAATCAAATCCCCATCAATGGAAAATTAACCCGCCCATACCCATGCTGATTGGTCCTTGTGCAAGACTAGAAAGCGGGGATCTTTGATTAAACACCTGCTATCAGAAGAATAGACAGTCAGAAAAAAAGTTTTTACTTTTACTTTTTAGTATTTAAGTACATTTAAAAGTAGACACTTTTTTACTTTTACTCAAGTGTGTTTTTAGCCAGATACTCTGACTTTTACTTGAGTAAGATTTTGAGACGGTACCCATACTTTCACTTAAGTATAATTTCTGGGTACTTTTTACACCCCTGATATGGGTGGTAAATTAAGTTTCTTCCTTAAGTCTCACTTACAGGTGTACGTTTTCCTTCCCTCAGGAACTCTTTCAGGATTGTTCTTAAACCTTCTCAAATAAAATCAGTGTAATTAGTGTTAGAGAAATCCATAAAGGCTAATCATGGTATTTAAGGGAGAGAAATACCCTTAAGGTGCTTTATGCGACACCAAAATTATATTGTAACGTTAGTTAAGACTTCTTTCCTTAGCTGCAAGATAAGGATGTCAGTTTTGTGCAACTCACTTTCTTTTAAGTGGCATATAATTAAAGTGAAACGCTGGCTGAAGCTGTGATCACCCCTGAAACAGACGAAGTGAAACGGTAGCTGAAGCTGTGATCACCCCTGAAACAGACGGAGTGAAACGGTAGCTGAAGCTGTGATCACCCCTGAAACAGACGAAGTGAAACCGTAGCTGAAGCTGTGATCACCCCTGAAACAGACAAAGTGAAGTGCTACCTGAAGCTGTGATCACCCCTGAAACAGACAAAGTGAAACGGCAGCTGAAGCTGTGATCACCCCTGAAACAGACAAAGTGAAACGGTAGCTGAAGCTGTGATCACCCCTGTAAAACATGTTTTTTTCTCAGTTTTCCACTCAAATAAGGGTTCTTTGTGCCATAATTAGTGTTAGCAATGGTGAACCTTCTCTTTTTCATCCAAAACTCAAATGACCTTACAGAGACGGTGCTCACGCTGCTAATTTTCTTTTCTAGTGTGAATGGGGATGACGATTACTGGTTACCAGGGTAACGATCAAAGTTGTATTGGTTGCTATGGCGATTATCTGATGATACTGTATGGGCTGTGGAAAGGAGTGGGTGGTCCTTAGCACACAAGAGAGATGTTCATTTGTTACTCTTGCTCCATTTAACCCTTTCTGCTAGAAAGAATGAGTGGTATGTGTCACACATGCGTGTACACACAAGCACCCCTTCCAGTCACTCTCCTCTCTCTCCTCCCTCTGTCTTTCTCTCTGTTACTTTTCAGTTCCTCTTTTTCTTTCATGTGTTTATATCACTCTGTGTCTCATGTGTAAATAACCAGATATTCATTCCTCAGTCGTTTGACTTTATTCTTATGTAAAATATTTAAAAAAAATATTGAACCTGGATGATATAACATATATTAATAAAAGTATGAAATAACTAAATAAATCTATTATCCACTGAAACAAAGAGAATGTATCTGGTGATGATGATGATGATGATGAATATGAGGATTGTTTGTGTACGATGATTGATATCCAAGATGATGATGTCAATAATGATAGTCACGATGATGATGATGTTGTTGATGATGATGATGATGGGGCTTATGATCATCATAATGATGAGGATGAAGATGGCAATGAATGATGAAGATTAAGATTAAAAACGTATGATTCTAAGGAAACCTCTGCTGAAACGTCCTGTTTGTGTCATTTTGATAACATGTTGTTATACTGACACACACTACACTGAGACTTAACATGTTGTTAAACTGACACACACTACACTGAGACCTAACATGTTGTTAAACTGACACACACTACACTGAGACTTAACATGTTGTTATACTGACACACACTACACTGAGACTTAACATGTTGTTAAACTGACACACTACACTGAGACTTAACATGTTGTTAAACTGACACACACTACACTGAGACTTAACATGTTGTTATACTGACACACACTACACTGAGACTTAACATGTTGTTAAACTGACACACACTACACTGAGACTTAACATGTTGTTATACTGACACACACACACACTACACTGAGACATAACATGTTGTTATACTGACACACACACTACACTGAGACATAACATGTTGTTAAACTGACACACACACACTACACTGAGACTTAACATGTTGTTAAACTGACACACACTACACTAAGACTTAACATGTTGTTATACTGACACACACTACACTGAGACTTAACATGTTGTTATACTGACACACACTACACTGAGACTTAACATGTTGTTATACTGACACACACACACTACAATAAGACTTAACATGTTTTTATACTGACACACACTACAATAAGACTTAACATGTTTTTATACTGCGATGCTGACAAAATAACGTTAGCTAGTTAACATTAGAATAGTCAGCCGGGGTTGCGACTGCATTAGGGAACTATGCTACAGTAGCAGCTAAGCTACAAAAACAATGCCAATAGCTTATGCTGCGCTATTTGACATTGACTGAGTGAGAGACCACCAGCAGTAGTTGACGGTCTCACGACATTAATTGAATTAATCATCAGCATCGTCATCATGGCATAGCACACACACTACCTCCCTGCGAGCCTCTAAGCGGCATCTGATCTGACAGAGAGAGAGGACAGAGAGGGAGGGGTGGGGTTTAGTAAGAGATGTGATTGGGCCAGTTGTTGACCAAACTTTATTTAATTTTTTTATAAATCAAAATATCGGCCCCAAGATGCGTCGGCCCACCGGGTATGCCAGATTACCAGTCCAGCTGTGAGTACTACCATATCTGAACTACTGTGTGGAGATTTTGGGTAACACTTATACAAGTAATTTCAAACCCTTTATGCACACTACAAAAAAGAGCAATTATAGGATTATGAATGAATAGTTTTATTTTCAGTCTTTGTTTACAGACAAATCAAAAACACAAATTTTTTTTTTATCACAAATGTACATATTCAAAGTAAGCTCACACACAAAATCCAAATTGAATGACCGAAAAAAGGAATAGGCTGAAGCACATGCTTATTTTTGAATAAGGTAGGATATCTGGAACACACAAACACACTGTTTTTAAAATCACATGCCATGAAACTCAGGGACCTGGCTGAATTTAAGGCTACGTTTAGACAAGCGTTTTGTGAACAGAAACCGCAAAAGTCGTTTTGCGGTTTCACTTTTAATTTTACGTTTAGACGAGCGTTTTGGGGTGGAATTCTCCGTGCAGATGACGCTGTAACGACGGAGCCTCGCTGTCACACGATTGGCGCATATGTCACATGACGTGCTGTGAAGACCCGCCCTACTCTGCCTCTGATTCGCAGACTGTGGATGGGGAATGTGATTGGCCCAAAGCAGAGTCACTCACAGACAGTGGGTCCACTCACGCCGCGGGACAGATTCTTGTGTATTTAAAAGTACTGCCAATGTAGCCTTCAGGTGATCTCCGTTGATATAGTCAGACATACTTGCTTTGTTTACGTCTCGGCTACTGGCGCATACCTGCTACCAGTGACGTAAGCAGTACGCGCGACCAGAGCCGTGACAACCCTTTCGTCATCGTTTTAACAGATTTATACGGTTTTGACAGTTTAGACGAGAGCGCAAAGCTTTTGCGTTTCTAGGAATTCCACCCTGGAAGGTAGTCTCACTTTTTTGCGGTTTCACCCCGTAAAAACGCCGTTTCCGTATAAACGAAAGGCACATCCGAAAAAATATTTTTGCGGATTCACCTGCTAGCGTTTCCGTCTAAACGGGGCCTAAGACTGCACAAATCATGTTTAGAGCACGAAACAATTCACTCCCGGGTAACATACAAAAAAAATTCTGTGATAGAGAGGGGGGTTACTAACTTCAATAAACAGGCTGTTCATTCAACAATGAAGAGTATGTGTATTTCAGTTTGTGGAGTGAATCTGTGGAATGGTTTGAGTGTGGAATTAAAACAAAGCACAAATATAAATTACTTAAAAATAAAACATAAAAGGGGCTAGTGCTTGGCAGGATTATCATTAGTATTATTACTGATATTTTCTTTTCATAGTGTGGAAATTTGTGTTGTATGAAAATGAGCTAATATGAGTTGCATAAGATAATAGAGTGTGAAGCGGATAGGAATACATACGTTTACACTTCATCCTACTCCTTTTCGAACATTACTGTTTCGCCTTTTTTTTTTTTTTTTTTTTTTTATCTGTTTATTACTTTATTGTTTTATTTAACGTTTTTAAATGTATTTCTCATTCATATACTGACACACACACTGATACTTAACATGTTGTTATACTGACACACACACTACACTGAGACTTAACATGTTGTTGTTATACTGACACACACACTATCGACCAAAACTTCACCAGAGGTTTTTAGGTGGTTATTTTAAATAGATCACGTTGAATCTGTGAAATCTAGATTGAAACCAGATTCAGCTTTAACCAAACCAAGCCCAGCAGTGGTCCTGCTCCCACCAGGCCAGACCCAGGCTGCAGCAGTGGTTCTACATCCACCAGGCCAGGCCCATGCTTCAGTAGAGGCCCCACTTCCAGCTCCAGCAGCCCAGCTAACACCAGCTCCAGTAGCCAGCTACCACCAGCTCCAGCAGCTCAGCTACCACCAGCTCCAGCAGCTCAGCTACCACCAGCTCCAGCAGCTCAGCTACCACCAGCAGCTCAGCTACCACCAGCTCCAGCAGCCCAGCTAACACCAGCTCCAGCAGCCAGCTACCACCAGCTCCAGCAGCTCAGCTACCACCAGGCTCCAGCAGCCCCAGCTAACACCAGCTCCAGCAGCCAGCTACCACCAGGCTCCAGCAGCTCAGCTACCACCAGCTCCAGCAGCCCAGCTAACACCAGCTCCAGCAGCCAGCTACCACCAGCTCCAGCAGCTCGCTACCACCAGCTCCAGCAGCTCAGCTACCACCAGCTCCAGCAGCCCCAGCTAACACCAGCTCCAGCAGCCAGCTACCACCAGCTCCAGCAGCTCAGCTACCACCAGCTCCAGCAGCCCAGCTACCACCAGCTCCAGCAGCTCAGCTACCACCAGCTCCAGCAGCCCAGCTACCACCAGCTCCAGCAGCCCAGCTACCACCAGCTCCAGCAGCCAGCTAACACCAGCTCCAGCAGCTCAGCTACCACCAGGCTCCAGCAGCCCAGCTACCACCAGCAGCCCAGCTACCACCAGCTCCAGCAGCCCAGCTACCACCAGCTCCAGCAGCTCAGCTACCACCAGCTCCAGCAGCCCAGCTACCACCAGCTCCAGCAGCTCAGCTACCACCAGGCTCCAGCAGCTCAGCTACCACCAGGCTCCAGCAGCCCAGCTACCACCGGTATTTCATATCAAGTTGTTCTCTATAGCCTTCTTAACACTAAACCACAATGCCACCAAAGAAAGATAAAAATGAGCCTAAATCAGACGAGGACTATGCCTCACTTGCACAAGTAAATGAATTACTGCAACAGCAAAAAGAGATGTTCACTGCTCTCTTACAAACACAACAGGACAATTTCAAAAGCTTTGTAAAAATCATCATGGACTCTACAAACTCAAGACTGGATGCAATTACAAGGGAGGTCCAGGAAATTAAAACAAGCATCCAGTACACACAGAAGGAGGTTGACGACATCAATGCTAACAATGCAAAACAGTCAGATAATTGCAAGTACATGCAATCTGACATCTGGAAAACCTGTGAAAGCCTGCTAACAGTCACAGATAAAATAGAGTATTTAGAAGGTCAATACAGAAGAAACAACCTGGTCATTGATGGCATAGCTGAGTTGCCTGGAGAAACCTGGGGAGACACGGAAGAGAAGGTGAGGAGCGTCATGGTGGACAAGCTCAAGCTACAGAGGGACATTGAGATGGAGAGGGTGCACCGAACAGGGAAACCTGGGGAGGGACGTGAGAGACCAAGACCCATTGTGGTGACATTTTCAAAATACAAGGACAGATCAGCGGTTCTTCAGAGAGCCAAAGAACTCAAAGGGACAAACATTTACATAAACGAGGACTACACAGACGCTGTCCGTCTGAAAAGAAAAGAACTGTTGCCCAAGATGAGAGCTGCTCGTGAGAGAGGAGAGATCGCCTTTCTGAGGTATGACAGACTGATAATCCGACCACGAAGTAGCACCCCAAAGCAGCCGAGGGACAGTTGAATGGTTGTTGCCCTTGCCACACATACCAACATTATGAATAAAGTATACAATGCTAATTAATACTAACCTACCCAAAAAGGGGTTAAAGATGGCACATATAAATATATGTAGCATAAGAAACAAGCTAGCTGAGATATCAGAGATTTTACTATCAGACAATTTCCATATTTTAGCTATATCAGAAACACACCTTGATTCTACATTTGAGGATGGGGCATTGCAAATTGATGGATACAACATTTTTAGAAAGGACAGGAATGCATTTGGGGGAGGGGTTGCTTTTTATATTCAGAATCTTATTCCAGTGAAGATTAGGGAAGATTTAATGAATAATGAAATTGAAACATTATGGCTGCAAGTACACTTGCCTCATTTGAAGCCTATGTTGATCGGTTGCTGTTATAGACCACCTAGTGCAAATAATGTGTATCTAGAACAAATATGTGACATGTTGGACCAAGTGTGTGATTTGAGTAATGAGATTTATTTTATGGGTGGAACAAATATGTGACATGTTGGACCAAGTGTGTGATTTGAGTAATGAGATTTATTTTATGGGTGACCTTAACATCGATTGGTTTTCATTGAAATGCCCATTGAAAAAACGACTTCTAACTGTAGCAAATGCATGTGGTCTATCACAGGTAATTAACAAACCAACTAGGATATGTTTGAAAAAGGATGGTAACCAGGTCTCCACCTGCATTGATCACATTTTTACTAACAATGCAGAGCTATGTTCCAAGGCGGTATCTGTAACTGTTGGTTGTAGCGACCATAACTTAATTGCTATTGTGAGGAAGACTAAAATGCCAAAACTGGGACCTAAAATAATTTACAAAAGATCGTATAAAATGTTTAATCAAGACAGCTTTGTGAAGGATGTTGAAAATCTATGTTGGTCAAAGGTGTTGAGGGAAAAAGATCCTGAAAAATCTCTATGGGAATTTGATACCATTTTTATGCCACTTGTTGACAAACATGCACCATTGAGAAAGTTTACCGTCAGAAGCGTCAGAACACCATGGTTGGATGCTGAACTAAAAGAATATATGATAGAACGTAATCGAGCTAAATTAATAGCAAATACATCAGGTTATAAATCAGACTGGGAGGTATATTGTAAATTAAGAAATGTTGTTACAAAATGTAATAAAAAGAAGAAGAAATTGTATTATGAAAATAGGTTTAATTATATAAAAAATGACAGTAAATTATTATGGAATACTCTAAATGAAATAATGGGCAGGAATAAGAAACCTACCCCATCCTTTCTAGAAACAGAAGGAAAATTCCTCACCAAACCAGTTGAGATTGCTAATCATATTAACAATTATTTTATTGGAAAATTAGATAATTTAAGGAATAATATGCAAACAATAGATAATGAAAAATCTTATTTATTAATAAAGAATAAAATAATGAAAGATACAAATTGTCAATTTAATTTTGATAGCGTGACTATAAGTAATGTAGAACATATGTTAAGTACCACTAAAAACAAACCACCAGGTGTTGACGGTCTTGACGGGAAACTTCTGAAATTGGTCCCTGATTTAATTGCCCCTGCTATCTGTCATATTATAAATCAATCCTTTAGTGAATGTTTGTATCCGCAACAGTGGAAAACTGCCAAAGTAATACCACTGCCAAAAAATTTGAAATTGCCATTCTCAGGATCTAATAGTCGTCCCATAAGTTTACTGCCAGTTTTGAGTAAACTGATGGAAAGAATAGTAAGTGAACAGATTAAAAGCTACTTTTCTTTTAACACATTGACCACTGATTTTCAACATGCATATCGTGAAGGACATTCAACAGCGACTGCTTTAACCCAAATGACGGATGATTGGCTGAAAGAGATAGATAAAAAGAAAATGGTTGGAGCTGTCTTGCTTGATTTTACTGCAGCATTCGACATCATAGATCACAAATTCTTACTTAAAAAACTTGAATGTTACGGTTTCTCCTCATCTGCACTATCTTGGATGCAAACTTATTTAGCAAACCGGAAACAAATAGTTTTTTTTAATGGGAGTTACTCAGAAGTTAAAACGGTAAGGTGTGGAGTACCCCAAGGAAGTTGCCTTGGGCCTTTGCTCTACACCATATTTACAAATGACATGCCTCTTGTCCTAAATAAGTCCTATATTTCTATGTATGCGGATGATTCAACGATTTACACATCAGCCTCAACAGCCAATGAATTAAATACGGTCCTAAAGGCAGAGTTGCAATCAGTGATGGAATGGATAAAGAATAACAAACTAGTTCTAAACATATCAAAGACAAGTAGCATCATTTTCGGTTCAAACCATACTCTAAGAACGAACCCAGTCTTGAAACTTTTGATAAGTGATGTGGTAATTAATCAAGTCCAGGAGACTAAACTCCTTGGGGTAACATTAGACAGTAAATTGTCATGGTCACACCATATAAACAATATAGTAGTGAAAATGGGAAGAGGGATTTCTGTTGTTAAAAGATGTGCTCATTTGTTACCACTAAATTCTATCAAACAGGTCATTCAAGCTCTGGTTTTGTCAAATCTTGACTATTGTCCTGCAGTATGGTAAATTACAAATGGTACAAAACAAAGCAGCACGTATAGCGCTTCGCTGTGAGTACAGAACAAATTTTGCAGCGATGCACAGTTGTTTAACTTGGTTACTTGTCAAACATAAATTACTCTGCTCACTCCTTGTATTCACTAGGAATATTTTTGTTACAAAGATCCCCTCAATTTTATATAACAATTTATCAATAAGTCTTGACAGACACAACCATTCCACCAGACATGCTTCTGCACGAGGTTTTACACTTCCAAAAGTGAGGTTGAATGCAATGAAGCGAACTGTCATGTTCCGTGGTATGCAGGAATGGAACTCTCTTCCCAGACATGTTAAGCAGGAGAATAGTAAATGCCGTTTCAAAATCGTGGTAAAACAACATTTTCAACCAAAGAAATTGACATTCCCTAATAGATAGTGTGTACGTAAATTAAAATGTATGTGTCTGATAAAGAGATAGGTATATATGGATGAAAAGGCATGTGTCTGATAGGGATATATTATTAAAATATTGTATAATTTTGTATTTTTATATTGTATTATGAATTTGATTAGGGTTTTTACTGTTGTTTTAATTGTCTGTATGACATGTAAATGTTGTGAGTGTATAAGGGTTTTTATTGTTGTTTTAATGGTCTGTATGTCATGTAAATGTTATGAGTGTATAAGGGTTTTTATTGTTGTTTTAATTGTCTGTATGACATGTAAATGTTGTGAGTGTATACGTCTGTAACTGTATTTTATGTGTTATGGACCCCAGGAAGAATAGCCCCAGCACTGCTGTGGCTAATGGGGATCCAAATAAACTTAAACTTAAACTTAAACACTACACTGAGACTTAACATGTTGTTATACTGACACACACTACGCTGAGACTTAACATGTTGTTATACTGACACACACTACACTGAGACTTAACATGTTGTTATACTGACACACACACACACTACACTGAGACTTAACATGTTGTTATACTGACACACACACACACACTACACTGAGACTTAACATGTTGTTATACTGACACACACTACACTGAGACTTAACATGTTGTTATACTGACACACACACTACACTGAGACTTAACATGTTGTTATACTGACACACACTACGCTGAGACTTAACATGTTGTTATACTGACACACACTACACTGAGACTTAACATGTTGTTATACTGACACACACACACACACTACACTGAGACTTAACATGTTGTTATACTGACACACACACTACACTGAGACTTAACATGTTGTTATACTGACACACACACTACACTGAGACTTAACATGTTGTTACAGTATACTGACACACACACACACTACACTGAGACTTAACAACTAGAGAAAGCCCTCATTTTCTATGACGTTGAGTGTACCTACATAATAGATACATAGAAAATACAATAAATATACAATAAGTGCAAACCCAGTTCTCAACTTCCCGCATCGCCTTCTGCCAGTCTCTGTATCTTGCCTTGCACTTATCGAACCGCCGTGCAACCTTTGTCCTTTGCTCATCCTTCAGTTCTTGAGCCGTGGCCGTCAACCTGCGGTCTCTGAGCCCTTCTCGGCCCTCTGCCGCGGATGTTGTCTCCTCCTCCTCCACCATCGTCTTGGAATGGGTGCCACTATCAGACATCTTGATGTAATGCCAGGATGTTCGATGTTCTAGAATGTTCCGGAAGGTTGTGGATGTTCGATGTTCTAGAATGTTCCGGAAGGTTGTGGATGGTTGATGTTCGAGAATGTTCCGGAAGATTGTGGATGGTCGATGTTCTAGAATGTTCCGGAAGGTTGTGGCAGCGATAATGTTCTAGACTTGCAGGGCCATCGTGGTGCATCGAAGTTTTACTGTAACTGCCTCTCTTGCAATGATGACGCAACCCGTCTTTCACACTGCAGCTTAACTGGAATTACACTATGACACAGCTGCAGTTACACCTAATATTATTATGTACAATCAATTGCAGATTATGGTTGTATGCATGGCCGCCTAGTTATAGTTGAAAGTGGCAGATTTTTTTTTTCATTTAATGAACCTGTACGTGCAATTTCCTGCAATATAGAGCCTTCAATCTTGACCAATAAAGCTGCTCTTTTCACTATAAAACTCAGTTTATATTGCAGTATGATAGCCAATTACTATAATAATAATAATATATTAATATATATATATATTTATATACTGTATATATACTGTATATCTTTTTTTTGCTCTTTTATTTTTATTAAATCAATCTCCTTTCAAATAGGCCAAGTTTTTAATAAGAAAGAGAGAAAAAATACCAACAAGGAACAATAACAGGGTCTGCTGTAAATATAGCCTATTTTGTGTCTTAATTTGTTATGTTATCCTACACTTTAAGCTGTCTGATATTTCTATTACCTGTAACTCTTGGGTCTCTTTCTCTCCTTCTCTGCCTCCTCCCTGAGTCTGCACAGTCACCATATCATTCTACATTAAGGAGAGCAATACACTTATGAATACACTGAACCGGTTTGAATACACAATCTTTATGCTACTCTGTAAAGAAAGGGAGAGAGGGGGGGATATATAATCCAAGTATGTGTGTCTTAATTTGTTATGTTATCCTACACTTTAAGCTGACTGTCTGATATTTCCACTGCCTGTAACTCTTTGGTCTCTTTCTCTCCTTCCTGAGTCTGTACAGTCACCATATCATTCTACATTAAGGAGAGCAATACACTTATGAATACACTGAACATCATTATGAAACATTTCTATTGCACCCTTACTTACAATTCATTATGAATTGAAAATGGGGAACCCTGATGTAAACAAGACGAAAGTCTTTCTCTGGTCTGCATCCCATTAACAATTGTGTGTATTGAGCCGTACTGTACTGTACCCATTCTGCAATCTGTTATTGATTGATTAAAAATGTTATTAACATATTGCAGAATGGGTACAATATAGTACAGCTCAATACACACAATTGTTAAGGGATTGCAGACCAGAGAAAGACTTTTGTTTTGTTTACATCAGGGTCCCCCATTTACAATTCATAATGAATTGTAAGTAAAGGTGCAATTAACACCGTGCAATCCATTATTTGTGGAGCCCGCCCTTTAAGTCTTTGAGCTATTAGGCTACTAGGGTTCTTACTTTGCGTTTTGGTGTACTGAAAAATGCTCCGATGTCTGTATTCTTTCTTTTTTCTGCCATGTTACCTGGTTGGCTGGACACACACACACATTTTCATTTCAGGTATTGTACCTTAAGATAATTGAACATCTTGATTTACCGTAAATCCTCAAATATAGGACGGGTCTTCTATTTACCTCAGCTGCAAAGAGCACCTGGGCCCTCATTCATCAACGTGGCGTGGAAAATGTTCTATTTCCACACGTAAGCACAGAATTTAGAATCAGTGCACGCACAGAAATATTGGGATTCATCAACCGTGCGTACACAGGTCCTATGCTCCTCCGTGTTGATAAATACCACTTTGTTCTACCGTCAATGCTCGTGCATGATTATCCATATATGGTCATGAAAGTGATGAAACACCCCCCATGGGATGTGAAATAATGGACTGACCCGAGCGGAACTCTGAGAAACTTCACGGAGATTGTTCACTGCTGTCGAACCAAGAAGACACAACGCGTGTTATGGGATAAATAAAAGGCGGACTTGTAAACGGTGATGTCAGATATCAACGGCTCCCTAAGACCATTGCTGCAATTCTGCCTGGACAGCTCAAAATACTAATAAAGACCGTTCGTTGACCACTGTTTGGCGTTGGTTGTGTGTCATTATAACCGTGCTGTAATATGAATGCCTTTATTAGTTGTGTTCGATTGGCTATATGATTTTTAGAGGCATCTATTTTGTTGTCGGTATTACCGACAACAAAATAGATGCCTCTAAAAATCATATACTATTAGGTAGCCTATATGAATTACATATAATAGCAGCCATAGCCTACATTATGCAACAGTAACTTGCGCATACCAGTGTATGCGACGGACCAGTGTATACCTTATATCATATCATATTCATATAATAGTTTTACTCTATCAGCATACCAGCATGTAATATGTTCTTTGTTAGAACTCAACTCGTTATTATTTTGCACATAGATTGCAGAAATACGGGAACGTTTTGATTTACATTAAAAGGCTTTGACATTGTAAAACTAAATACGTGGAATTCTGTAAGCATAATACAAGTCATATCACCCACACGATATGCTCTGTGTCCAGAGCATGTATGCTTTTCATTCATTTAAGACACATTATTGCAAGGGTTTGTAATACACATACACCCTGGTGTCATTGCAATGCGTTTTTTATTCTTTCTTATACAGTAAAAAGGGGGAAGAACACTATATCGTGGGTGTTCATATGACTTGTATTCTGCTTACAGCTTCGAAATTCCACTTGTTTCGTTTAACGTAAAGCCTTTTAAATATAATCAAAACGTTCCAGTGTTTCTGCGGTCTGTGCGAAAAATAATAACGAGTTGAGCTACGCGGAGTGCAGTCAGTCAGTACACCCCGTATATTCCGATAACGCTATATAAACCATGCTGCATTCATTCCGAGAGAAAGATCTATTATTCCAAATGCTATTTATAGGGTTTTGACCATAATTACACTACTGTTGCTATTTTACAATGAACTATAATGAATTACGGTTCATACAGAACATGCCAGTGTTGAAACTAATGCACAGAAGCTCATTTCCTTGTTGTAATAATATATTCTACCACTGGGCGTCAGCTAAGTGTGCTCCGAGCTGTGCGTACACATAAGCACGAAGTCAAGTTCAAGTTGAAATTGATGAATCCCACTCTTTGCTTAGAAATGGTCGTACGCACAGGTTAAGCACATATCTGTGCGTAAGACACGTTGATGAATGAGGGCCCAGGCCTTTATTAGAGAGGCTTATATAAGAGGCAGGCCTTAATTTCTAAAAATGACACTCATGGACATAATCCCTTCATTTTCAGACTTTTATTGCATTATTATTATTATTAATAATGCGGGCCGCAGCCGTCGTTAATCCGGCCCTGCTCGCGAACGTTAAAATTTGCAAACGAAGTCAACGTTATCCAGCTGACGACACCACATATCTAGATATATGACAACGTTAGCTAGCGGCTAGCACTAAAGCTAATGCCAACCAGAGGGAAACTTTGTTATTATTATTATTATTATTGGTATGACCAGATGGCATTTCGGGATGTGAAACACTTTTATTGTATTGCGTGGTAGAACCTCTACCACTCAATAGTAAACGACATGTCTAACATAAATAATCTTAACAATCATAAACAACTTACTGGAAAATCTTGCCTGCCACCAAATGACACACTTCTGTGGCCTTTGATATTTACACTCAGCCTACCTGCAGCGCCGGCGCCGTGCGCCACTGTCTGCTCTGCTGGGGGTTGGACTTGGAGAGGCACTGGATCAAACCATATGGGGGAGCAGGGGGGGGGGGGGGTCGCAATCTTTGGAAACTTAAAAACTTGCTATTAAGTGTCATTGCGTATTATTAATTTGATTGAAATTACGTAGTTATGGTTAGATTTATATATGGGAGGGGGGGGGTATATCATATTTTTCATATGATCAAAAAGTGGGGGAGCAAAATCAGACGTTTGCCCCCACATGTTCAATAGTCGTAGAGCAGCTGCTTCGCGTGCTCTATTGCGCAGGCGTCTATGGTTGTATGGTTGGTGATTAAGGATTTAAACTGACCAAATAATAACAAAATACTGAGTTAGTTGGATGATCTTCCACATGTCAGGAACACAGCAGATTTCCCTAGTTCAATACAAACTCTAGGAGCTTTAAGTGCAAGAGCCAATCATTGGAACGTGTATCATAGGGTCCAGACGTCCACTCCAACAAAGAAGCTAAATCATTTGGCCAATCTTCAATTCCGGCTTTATATAGAAACAGATGCCAATGCAGCTCTTGCCTCTCTGCTAGGGAGGACCATCCAACCCTACTATACAGGACACAATGGTGAGTACCACAACTATCACCAGTGATACATTTAATGGCTGAATGTTATACAGACATGTTTAATGTTCATCAGATGTTCCTCACCTTCTGACTGTAACACATTGAATATATATATATATATACAACATAACGCTGCTGCTGATATTTGACATTTAAATAATATAAATACAATTCAATAATATAAATATAATAATTTTTTTTAACATTCAACTTTGTATTTTGGAACAAAAATGGCACTGAATAGTAGTATTGGAGTAGTTTTACGAGTATGAGTACATGAGCACAGTATCGGACATGTTCGGGACATCCCTATGTCTAAGTAGAGAAGTAATTCACAAAGGATGGTTCCTAGTGTTTTCCACACATTGCTGTTGTTGCCCCAAAACATCCCAGTCGTTGGCAACAGTATATTAGAGGTTTCAAAAACCAGTGTGTGGCAGACATGTTATGGGTTCGAACCCCTGGTGCGCCTCAACAACACTGTCAAGTTGCCCTTGAGTAAAGGCATGTAACCCCCAACTGCTCTAGACTGGTGGAGCTTCTCAGTGGCTAGCAGTAGAAGACTGTGGTAATAGGTGGCTCTGAGGTGTGTGTGCTGTATGTGTGGTGGTTGTGTGTGTGCGTGTGTGTGTGTGTGTGTGTGTGTGTGTGTGTGTGTGTGTGTGTGTGTGTGTGTGTGTACAGATCCTCCCATAGGCTAACTAAATAATGTTATTCTTGTCATCTCGTGTGGTTAAATTTTTTATAAAGAATAACGTTTTCAGCCCCACTTGCAAAGGGTTCTATAAATGGCGGTTGTTCGCTTGGTCAAGTCAACCAATTTGGTCAGCTTGACGTAGGCTGATGCCAACACACTGGCGAGGCAGCTAGCGCTAGTGACTGCTTCTCACGTTTGCAGGATAGTACGGCATACAACACCATGCCTGTTATCATTCCAACCATTCTTAAATCCCTCTGGTAGTTTGTCTTCCGATCTCTCCTGCAAGTATATACTGTGACACAAAAAAGCATGTTCACCGCATTGAGTGACAGCTACTGTAACACGTTTAGCCAGATGGCTTGTTGCAACGGTATATCAATACCACACTTTTTTCACTCATATGAGGCCATGTTCCATGTGTAGTATCTGACGGCAGCAGCAGATATGAAGCTAGAGTGGTGGATAAACCAATGGTTCTCACATCTCGTGGGAAAGAGCAGCACAACTACAGTACTGGTGGGAGTTTTACTCTCTTGTTATTATTCCATTAGTGCAGCGGTTCTCAAAATACGGGTCGCGACCCAAAGTGGGGTTGTGGGTAGGTGACAGTGGGGTTGCGCATTGGCAACTAATGTTAATGTTCTTGAAACCTATTTTGGCTAAATATGCTTTTTTTTTTATAAATGTGTATTGATAACATAGTGCTGTAATAACATATTCTAATAAATATGCATCATCAAGTTCAACAATGTGTGCTTTTATTTTGATATTCCTTAATTCCACGTTGAAATTATGCAGTGGGGTCCCAAAAAAAATCCTAAATAAAATGGGGTTGTGGTATAAAAAAGTTTGAGAACCCCTTGTTAGATTTTGACCACAATCTGCCAGTATCACCTCTTCATCGGTTGGCTCGTATAGTTTCTGCGTTGTGTTTATCTCTTGATCTTCTCATACCGGCTGTACATCGTGGTCATTCCCCTTTAACAGTTTCAGTGCCGACCTTGTTTACATTTTTACCCCGTTGAATGCCATCATCCACTTCAATGTTAGCGGTAAAAACGCCTAATCTATGTTTTAAATTATGGCTATGTGTCTAATCTGCCCGTCGCTTATCAATGACTTGTTTGCAGTCAACATTGTCGAAACGGATTGTTTTTTAATCGGTTCATATCCTTTTTATAGCATTTCGAAAAGCTATTGTTCTTTCTTATCTTCCCAATTGAGCTCAGAGAGACTCTGCAGCACTAACCCATGGCTCGATTGATGAAATATGAATTCAAATAAAAAAAATACGGCAAACAAACGACATTACGCGTCGTCTGCACTCAATGGGGGGGGCTGATAAAACGAGATATGACGTCGCTGGCACTCAATGTGTTAATGCAATCCGTAATCATAAGAATTCACCACCGTCAGATGTGTTACCTTTCTTGGAAAACGTTGTTTATTACATAAACAAAGCCTCTGTAATCAGATGGAAACCAATTCTGTAATTGTCCTTGAAAAGTCTTTGAAAGGAAAACTAAATTCATTATTCTATCGTCTCTTATGCTTTTAGTCCAATGGTGGTTGAGGCCTCGTTGTTAGCCAAAACCCTTCTTTGTTAGCCGAAGCTAGCCTCCTCGAGGCATAGGAGGGGGGAGGGGAGGCCCCTCCCACAACCCTCTAGTTAGTGCTCTGTCACTCTGTCCACGTCTGCTCGTATCAGCCTTGCGTCCTATTCTAACTTACACCCGGAAGGAACTCCACATTATAATATTCTCGGCATAGCAACGACAGGCCCGGCCTCTCTTATCGTTGCTATGTGACACGCTGTCATGGCAACTGCTATTCACCTTTAACACACATTAAACGTCCGTTCTATTGATGTCAAATTCTCTCTCTGACCATTCTGCCTGCTCTCAGTCCTTATCAGTTGTTATGTGCTGAACGACCTCGGCATTCACACACCCTACTTGCTGCTACCACACTGACTCTCTCTGACCGCCTCCTCCACCACATCTACCTCTCTGACCTGGCTATAAGTAGATGCTGTCATCCACCAATATTTAACACTACACCTTGAAAAACCTATATTTCCTTCACCCTGCATTAGTGTATTAGTGATTTATTATTTTATTAGTGCATTAGTGATTTATTATTGCATTAGTGCATTAGTGTTTCATTCTTTTATTAGTGCATTAGTGATTTATTCTTTTATTTGTCTTTTATTTTTATTTTATTCTTATTTTATTGATTTTTAATATTGCATTGGTGTTTTCAGCATGTGTTTCCTGCAGCGGCGTTCATACAAGATGTTAGACAAACAATCTTCCTAGATACGGGTCAGAGTAACTCATCCAAGAAACTGGCCTTCATAATGAATAATTACATCATTCAAAATGAATACTCTGCGACATGTACAACATTTAAGGTATCAGTATCTTCTTGAAATATTTAGAGCAATGTCTTTTCTATGGGCTGTCTATGTGGGAAATGTCATTTTGGGCTGAATGGGGAATTCAAATGGCAATACCAATATTCGCCAGGAGGGAGGAGTGGCTAATCAGCTGAATCACATGCCTGGGGGCTGGTTGTTCCCCTAGTCCAATTTGACCTTAACACTTTGAGTGCCACCGGCGCGTTTTGTCGTTAGTTCATGCCGACTGTTGAATGCCAACACCGCTATATAGTGTTTGTTTGTCGTATTTTTATTTATTAGCGATTTGAATTCATATTTCATCAATCGAGCCTCACGCTAGTGCTGCAGACTCTCTCTGAGCTCCATTGGGAAAATACCGCCCCCTATCGTCTCTCCGGATGGTACTGCACCCCATTGGATTAGACTGATGGGGGGGGGGGTCCAGCCTCCTCCTCCTCCTCATTTTACTTCTCCGGCGAGGCATCTGAAGAGACCGAAGTGATTGGCGAGCCGGAAAACGCGTGGAATACATATTTACAGTACCCAACGCTGAATCAATAAACACAATCGATATTTGGAATGGCGATCAGGAATTGGAATAATCTTTTTGGAGAACATCTGATCTGAGGTAAGCAATTTATTTTACCAGTCTTGGGGTAATCGGATCTATTTTCACAGAGATATCAGCGTGTGCCCCATGTGTGTGTGTGTGTGTGTGTGTGTGTGTGTGTGTGCGATCAGGAAATGAGAGAATATATTTTTCAGATCGCTTCTCTAGCGTGCATAAGTACACATATACTATCGATAATCTAGCGTTTATTTGAAAACGATTCATAAATAGGCAGAAAAATCACAACGTTTTTTGTGTATTCCAGAATATGCCAGTAAATGCCGTTTATCACGGAATCTATATATTTTCCGGAAAAACTAGGGCTTTTCAAAATGCAGTAAAACGGAAATTAACCGATTAAAAAACAATCCGTTTCGACAATGTTGACTGCAAACAAGTCATTGATAAGCGACTGGCAGATTAGACACATAGCCATAATTTAAGACCGAGATTATGCGTTCACAACGCTATCACCCAGGTGGTGGCATTCAACCACGTTTTACCATGTTAACAAGTGGCAACCAAAGTGTTAAAGGTATAATGAGTAGAATTATCCTAAAAAACAATGTATAGACAAACATGATTCCTCTCAATCATCACCCAAGTGTGTGACTCCTCCCTCTGCCTTTTCTTTCTTTCTTTCTTTCTTTCTTTCTTTCTTTCTTTCTTTCTTTCTTTCTTTCTTTCTTTCTTTCTTTCTTTCTTTCTTTCTTTCTTTCTTTCTTTCTTGCTCATTTTAACTAATTTAAATTTGGTAATGATGATAATATTATATTATGTAATGCAATGTATCTTGTAACTTGTTACAATGTTTTCTTTTACATTGTCCTTGACAAATAAGCGAATGAATAAAGAAAGAAAGAATCATATTGTTTAGTGTAGATTGCAGTAAAAAACTATATCATCAACTTGTTAAAGGAACACTTAACTCCAAAAAGTGTAATTTGTATATCAATTATTCCTCCCCTGTCACTACATTTTATTCATGTGGTGAATGGAAGGTGGGGAAATCAATAAGTGATCACTGTGGTGCCAATAATCACCAGTATCAATTCTGTAGGCCAATTGAAAATGGTTGGCCAATTATTACATTATTTCCTGAAAAAAACCCACGTCACTTTCATCAGTCTGATTCTACTTACAGCAGTGGCGGCTCGCCACTAGGGGCGCTCGGGCGCCGCCCCCCCTCAGGCCCTGCCCTGGTTATATGAGAGAACAAGAAAAATAATTTTTTAGTTTTTTGTTTTATAGCCCTATAAATAATATAAACATGTTTAAAATGAATAATATTTACTCATTTTAAGTATGATTGTGTTTCCAATGCACAATATAACGTTATTATATAAAATAAAAAATACTTGTTTTCTTGAACAGGAAGTGACTAACTTTTTTTTTTTTTCTTTTTTCTTTTTTGTATTTCTCGGCTAGACGCGATATCGCTCTGAGTGCGCGTCACGGTTTGATCGCTGTATCCGTCGCAACCAATCAGTGCGTAACTCGTTGTGCGTTGAAATATGACTATTATGTTGGAATCCGGGCGCGATTTGAAGCGGTCTAGGCAGCAGCGTCAAGAATTTCTGTAGCCGCATTTCGCGGAGACGCTCTCTGATTGGCCGACGTCAGTTTTTTTTTCCGTAGCAGCATTTCGCGGAGACGATCTCTGATTGGCCGAATCCAATTTCTAATGTTCCAATTCTAGCTTATTCCTAGGTTGGTGGTAGAGATAGTTGTGTTGTTGTGAGATGCAGCTGTTTGTCTTAGAGCGTGACTGCAAGTTCTTTAGACGGTTAAGCTTAGGCACTCTTTCAAAGTTGGTTAAGGTTAGAGTTTGTCTTAGAGCATGGCGATAGAACGCCAGGTAGTTTGCAGTCTGTTCACGCGGAAATGGACAAAGAAATTAAGTACTTGTGTTGTGTGGTGCTAACTGCTAACAAGCTAACACTTGGCTAACAAGCTATATGGCGGATGCAGTCTGGACACAGTGGACAGTGGTCTGGAATACATCAACAGTGGATTATACACTTTATCAAGCCCTCCTGCCCTGGACGTTTCAACTAAACAGTGAGTGTCTCTATCTCTCTCTCTCTCTCTCTCTCTCTCTCTCTCTCTCTCTCTCTCTCTCTCTCTCTCTCGCTCTCTCTCTCTCGCTATACACAGCTGTCTCCGCGAAATGCGGCTACGGAAAAAAGTATTGACTGTGCTTGCTGAGACGATAATAGGCTAGCGATTCAAAACGCGCTGCTGTGTTGTGAACTATAACATTAATTTAGCTGCTGCTGATGCATAATGAATGAATGGTGAGTTGTTTAAAATGACAACATACATGTGTTAATTTTATTTGATTGATCCGAGAGACAGAGAGAGAGAGATTGCTCCAGAGCATCTCAGAGCATTACATTTTCAACTCGACCTCCTAACGTGAACTGCGACCCACAAGTTCACAAGTTCACCAGCCGCTACTGACTTACAGTAGTATTCTATATTATATAGGTTACTATGAATTGCAATCGTAAAGATTTAGACTAAACCAGTAAGCTATTTCACAAATAAGTTGATTTAACTGTATCTATGTTTTATGTCAAAAACATCATGAAACCGTTCCCACTCTTTCAAGAGTTTTTTTTTTTTTACTTGGAGGTCAGAAAGTTCCAAAGACCAAAGAAAGTCACCAAGGCTAATATACTGGAGGCCAAGTCACCAGTAAGTCACCCAATGGGAGATGGGGGTACGGCACATGCTCAGATTGTGCAGGTAAGGTACCAAATCAATGGAAATGCAGATTTGAATGAGTAAATGTGCCATTTGTTTTTCCACAGGATATGATGCAATATGAGGGTGGTGACATCTCCTCCATTTACCCTGCTTGGTTCCCACTTCTCATACATGCAGCTTTAACCCCTTAAATGTACTGAGGGCATATTTAGCATAAAATGCCTGACGATTGCATACCCAAAGTCATTTGCGATTTATTACTTGAACCACTTATAGCACATGTATGAGTCTCTTTTGAAAGGAAACATTCTGAACTTTCTTCCACAACAGGAGAAGAATCACTCTGAGTGCTAATGTAATAGAGTTAGTGTTACGACAGAGACAGGTAGGTTCCAGTTGTGGAGTAATAAGTAGAGGCAGAGAGGGTGTTTACGCGTTAACGGTGGTTCTCTTTATTGTAGAACGGTACACCTAGAGTAATAGCAACAGATAGTAACACTGACGCAGGGCGTCTAGGAGAGAAGATAATAATGATAACAATAATGACAGCAACGTCCAGTGTCTGCGGTACCGCCGTGTACTCTGCAGGAGAATGAGAAGATCCGACAACTGGAAGTAGAAAGACAGGGGTTTAAGTAAGACCACATTCCAGACATACCAAGCGCACCAACGTGAAAACCAATCAGGAGACCCAAACAATAAGTGACAAGTGACAGGGAGACAAGTGACAGGGAAGCCAAGTGACAGGTGTCAGAATGGTGGGTGGTTCTCAGGCGGGGCCAGAGAACCCAAGCGTTACAGTTAGAGATTCGAACACACTGAAATAAAAGTTCTGGTTACTCACGTTTTGTTTACTTGTTGCCAGATGCCTGTTTTTGAGTTCCAGCTGAGAGGTAGCAGCTGGAAAACATAATGATTCCATAGCTTGAAGTCTTATCTACAGTACAGGTCCAAGGTTTATAACAATCCCACAGAAGATTTGTGTTTTACAGATGTTTTTGTAATCCTTGTATCGGTAATAATTCGTTCAAAATGGCAGACTGCTCGCTCATTTGGATGGGCGAGTGAGGAATTCTCAAAACAAACAACTTCTTTGTCTTCTTCTGTCCCTTTACCGTAGGGATCAGCCCTCGCGTAAGATGCCATTAGCTCCAGAATTTCATTGGCTATAAAAACGGTCAATCATTTTCAGTGAGTGGTCCATTCAGGGCCAGCCAAAACCCGACGTAGTCACTTGTCCGAAACCGATGCTTGTTGGTTGTTCTGCCTTGTAACCCGAGATTGGAAGCATGTAATAGGTCTGTCAATCGAACAGCGGCCATTTTAGCTTTCCAACGATGTGTAGGTACAGTGCTAGGCCGACAGATGAGGGCAAAGTGCCGCGAAGTCTTGCAAAGTCATCCACAGAGCTTTTAGAAAGGTGCATAATAAAAGTATTGCTTTTCCCTCAATAAATTATTGAATCATGTCATTTAAAAGAAAATTGGCGGGTCCAAAAAGAATGTTGTTGTTTTCATGTTCAGGCATGTATCCCCTCCCTAATCCCATTTCCCCACATGGAATGCACCCGATTGGATGAATGACATGCTGGTGCTCTAGGGCAGTGTTTCCCAAACTCTGGGTCGCGGACCCGTTTTTATTGGGTCGCCAATTTGCTGTAGATGTGTTGTTTCAGTTTGGCACCACATACTTATGTGAATCTGGGTTTTCTACTCTAGCATACCTGAAAAACAAATACAGAAGCAGACTAAATGCTCAGCATGACCTCATAATAGCACTTTCAAAAACCATGTGATGTACTTTTATAATTAAATAAATACATTTCATATACATTTGAAATTCATGGTTTGTTGTGTTCTATATCAGTAGTTTATAAATGTATTTTTTTATATATTTTTTTTATCTTTTCCCCCCTTCTTTTTCCGTTTTTTCTCCCATCCCAATGTTAGTCGTCATGCCAATTCACAATCCCCTTCCTGGTCGTTGCGCACTCTACCCCCTACCATCGGTCCGGGAGGGCGGAGACTATCACATGCTTCCTCCGCCACATGTGTACCCAGCCCACCGCTTCTTTTCACCTGGCAGCGAGGACTCTCACTGGGAGAGTGTAACGTGTGAAAGGTCACACTACCTCTCCTAGATCCTTCCCTTGCTGTGCAGGCGCCCCGACCGAACTGTAGGAGTCGCTGTTTACAACAACCAGGACCCACCCTCGCCGGGTTTCCCACCCTCGCCGGGTTTCTCACCTGCTAACACTGCCAATTGTGTTAGTATGGACGGTCGGCCAACCCGGAAGCACCACAGCTGGATTCAATCCCACTGTCTCTGTGGTGGTAGACAGACGCTTAGTCCGCTGCACTACCCGGCCGCCCTATAAATGTATGTTATGGCAATTCATGATGTATTTTTGTAAGTTTGGGTCCCGGGGAAACATCACATTTCTCTTTTGGGTCTCGAGCTGAAAGAGTTTGGGAACCCCTGCTCTAGTGCGACATCATAGCAGCACCTTTAATGAACCAACTAAACATTGAACCAACACTCTAATGCTTCCAAATTCATTGTATGTACTATACATAAAGTATCTAGATCATACTTAATATACGTGGGGCACAGTATGTGTGACACATACAACATACTTGAAGGACCTGCACACCCAGGTGGAAGTTGCCGTTCATAACACCAGAAGAAAAAAGGGTAACACTTTATAATAACACAGTTATAAGACCTTTATAAGGTATTTGTAGATCATGAACTAATCATGGACAAACCATTTATATACATTCGTGAATTATTATTAAATCATTTATAACTATATTTGTATAACATTTACAAATTAGTTCTACATTATTTATAACTCATTATCAACATTGTTTGTACTTGATTTGTTCATCATTAAATAATGTTGTTTAATGTGTAGTAACACATTTGTAGATGCTTTGAAAAATGGATATGAAAAAACTACTATACTGTACCTCCATTTATTTGTTCATGTTCAACAAATGATTTGTTAAGACATTCATAAAACATCTATACATCATTTACAGATGTGAAGCCTATTCATCATTAACAAATGTCTAATAGTTTGTTTATTTGTGGACTTTTATGAATACACAAAGCAATTACCAGACTTGTCTTTTCATGTTTAACAAATTATTTGTTAAGACATTCATAAAACATCTATAAATCATTTGCAGATGCTATTGTGTGCCCTAATCTGAAGTGAAGCCTATTCATCATTAACAAATGTCTAATACAGTTAATTATTTGTTGACTTTTTCATCACCTGTTCATCATCAAACCTTTATTTGAATAGGCAGGTTAATTAAGAACAAGTTCTTAGTTTCAATAACGGCCTATTTGGGGGTAAAAAGCCCCCTAGGGGAAAGGGGATGGGGGATAAAATAAAATAAATAAAAATAAAACACAAAGGAACATTATTAAAAAGGCAGGACATACATACAGAGCAACAACTGAACTGAACAACAACAACAACTGATGGACAACAGAACAATAGTGGCAGCATGGTGTTAGCACATGGAGAAGCATCTACATGAGTGCTCTAGGGAGTTTGTTAAAGTTTCCTTAAACAATCTAATTGAAATAAACCTTTCCATATTTAAGGTTTTTTGTAATGTGTTCCAGCTATCAGCTGCTGCTGTTAAATGTTGTAGACAGCTTTCGGATACACCCTTCTTTGTGACATCAAACAGTGACAGAATTAGGACTATAGATAAATGCAATTTTATTAACATATAAAATACATGTGCACACATAACCAGTGATGCCACAGATTACTTGTAAAAGTAATCTGATTACTGATTACTGATTACTCCTTTAAAAAGTAATCTTAGTTACTTTACTGATTACTTGATTATCAGAGTAACTTAGTTACTTTGAAAGTAACTAGGTTACGAAGTCGTCGTCCCTGCTGCTGCCACAACATAAGAATGACAAAAAATAATTTAGTAAAATGTACTCAGTTTGAGTAAAAGGTACTAATAGGGCAGGTAGGCCTATCTATAGATCTATAGATTTCACAAAAGATAAATGGTCAATAACACCAACCAACAAACTAGATTCTTGTACCGGATCTCCTCTCTGGTAAACAAGAATACCCTGAAGACTCTGGCAGGAGCACTCATTCAAGGGTACTACGACTATGCGTGCACCTCATGGTACCAAAGCACCTCAAAGGCGCTTAAAACAAAATTACAAACATCACAAAACAAACTGGTCAGACTACTACTTGACCTGAACCCCAGAACCCACCTCACCCCTGCCCACTTTGACAACCTAGGATGGCTTAGAGTAGACGACAGAGTACAGCAACTTGCAATGGGCCTGGTCTACAAGATACACTATACGACCGGGGCACCCGTAACCCATGTACATGTCAAAATACTTCCCAAAGGTCAGTGAATACCACAACCACTACACCAGAGGAAGCTCAACAAATCATGTAAAACCCAGATTCGGCTCAAACAAGGGACTAAACACGTTTCGCAATTATGCCACAACAATGTGGAACGCCCTACCCAAAGCTGTAAAGGAATGTGAATCACTACCCACATTCAAAACCGCTCTTAAAGAGCACCTACGGGAGGCTGCAATTCGAAACTGGCCACCGTAAATGCCCAAAACCCCCACCACCTCCTAATAGACAGTCTCCTCCCCACCGCATGTATATATTCCCTCCCCACCGTATGTATATTTCTCTCCCACCCACCCACCCACCCCCTCCTAATGTACAGTCCCCTCCCCATCATATGTATATACTCTGTCAGGATCTAGGGGTAACAGTACTGTATATTTGAATACCGTTTATGTCACAAATGTATCAGTACTAAATACCTATATGTCCCTATGCCATAAATGTCATGTATGTTGTGTATGTCATAAATGTCTATATGAATTGAAAATGGGGGACCCTGATGGAAACAAGACAAACGTCTTTCTCAGGTCTGCATCCCCTTAACAATTGTATGTATTGAGCCGTACTGTATTGTACCCATTCTGCAATCTGTTAAATAAAGTTTTCATTCATTCATTCATTCATTCACCACATGTAGGCTGATATGTAGCCTACCTTTGAGGCCTGCCCTATTCAGATATGGTTCTAATGTTCCTAGTGATGCATTGTGTTCTGTTTGTTTTGTTTAGTCCCAGCGTCCTGTGTTACTTCTTACTCTAAAGAAGAACTGCTGAACATTGGGAAATCAATCCCACTTGACATTTTCCCTCAACTACTCACCCGCTCCACGGATCTGTTGGATGTGCTCGTGAGGGGAACCGCAGTCTTCATCCAGGCTGTGAAGTGGGTCAGGCGGCAGCGCGGCAAAAGGGCTGGCTCCCTGGCTCGCCTCCGCCGGAGAGGATCTCGTCCTCCTCTCCCGGGTATATTCCTCTCAAACGTGAACTCTCTCTGCAATAAAATGGATGAGCTCCGGTCCCTCGTAGCAAAGAGCAATGACTTTCGCTCAACAGCAGTGTTCGCGTTCACGGAGACCCATCTGTCACAACAATAACAGCCGCGCCCACCAGCATGGAACAACTTGAGGTTGCGTGCTGTGACGTCACTCCCCCAATACAAAGAAATACAGCTCCAAGCGTATTTTTGACTGTCTAAAATGAAATAAAATACTGCATTCCGCCTGCATTATGAATATATGATGAGATAGTAACGAAATAGTAACGGACAGCCACTTGGACAAGTAACTGCAATCAGATTACTGGCTTTTAAAGATTAACGCGTTAGATTACTATTTTCGGGGAAAAGTAATCAGATTACTGTAACGCGTTACTTAGTAACGCGTTAGTGGCATCACTGCACATAACATATAGTGTAACGTGGGGGGGCACTAGGACCCAGGAGTACCCTGGACAGGTATTGCCAGAGTATGTAGAGGAGGTCTCACGCGAGTGAGACTTGACTTCACGTGTGTTGCCGTCTGTTTGAATGGAAGCACGATATACATTAGCAGAGCCAAGTTATTCGTGCTGCCCCACGCTTTTAAGGTATGAGCAGGCTAAACAAATTTTTTGGGGGGGTCCTAGTGCCCCCCAAGTTACACGTTATGTGTGCACATGTATTTTATGTTAATAAAATTGCATTTATCTATAGTCCTAATTCTGTCACTGTTTGATGCCACAAAGAAGGGTGTATCCGAAAGCTGTCTACAACATTTGTAACAGATGATGAAAAAGTTAACAAATAATTAACTGTATTAGACATTTGTTAATGATGAATAGGCTTCACTTTAGATAAGGGCACACAATAGCATCTGTAAATGATTTATAGATGTTTTATGAATGTCTTAACAAATCATTTGTTGAACATGAACAAATAAATGGAGGTACAGTATAGTTGTTTTTTCATATACATTTTTCAAAGCATCTACAAATGTGTTACTACACATTAAACAACATTATTTAATGATGAACAAATCAAGTACAAACAATGTTAATAATGAGTTATAAATAATGTACTTTAGAACAAATTTTGTAAATGTTATACAAATATAGTTTGAATTAATAATAATTTACGAATGTATATAAATGTTCATGATTAGTTCATTATCTACAAATACCTTATAAAGGTCTTTATTATTAGGAGTGTTATTATAAAGTGTTACCGAAAAGAAATAGTCACAGCTTTTTCCACTTGCTAGTTGTGCAATCAGGAGGATTTATTGTCAGATTAGCCAAAAAAACACACAAATGCTTCAGTGGCCAGGGTCTTGCTGTTTACGTTTGTTTGGAAAGTTTTTTGCTGATCTAGAAACGAAAATGGCACCTGGCGCAAAGAATTGTGGGATTGAAATGATTGTGTAGCAATCGTCCGCTCCATACTCCTAATGTTGGTGCATTTAGTACTGTATTCATACACATCTCTGTCACATACATTATTTATTTTAACAGATGAAAATTGCATGCAATATAATATGTAGCATGGAGATGTATGCATGGATAAATGGTAAATGGACTACATTTATAAAGCGCTTTACAATGTATAACTCACATTCACCCATTCACTCACACATTCACACGCTGATGGCGGAGGCAACCATGCAAGGTACCAACTTGCTCATCAGGAGCAGTTAGGGGTTAAGTGTCTTGATCAAGGACACTTCGAATAGAGCCGGGAACCTTCTGATTACCAGACGACCGCTCTACCTCAACCACTGCAGCAACTTGGACACAGAAACTGACTGGATAAGCTCTCCCCAGAAGGCTTTAATTTCTGAAGCATCGGGCAAAAATGGGGCTATTTCTTGTTTTGTTTTTGACGATTGCATACCCAAAGTAATTTGCGATTTAATATACTTTATACTTATAGCACATACATGAATCTGGTCTCTTTTGAAAGGTAACATTCTGAAGTGTCTTACACAATAAAGAAAAAACTATTTGCGGCGACGTGTGCGCCAGTGCGTGATGGCCTCCGATCAGGCCCGGACTGGTAAAAAAAACAAACAAAAAAAAATTATATAAAAAAAAAAAGTATATATTTTTTTTATTATACTTTTTTATGAATTTTTTGCCAGGCCATTGTTTCTAGTTGTGGCGGCGGCGCGGCGCGATCGTTTTTAGATAACCAGGTGGGTGGGGAACAACCAGGATTTCACTGTCTGCGACAGAGTAGGAGAACTATCTGACTCTCTCTCCCTCACGCGGACACACACACACACACAATGGAGCCGTGCTGCCGCTTGTGATTGGTGGAGGCGGGACCAGGCGATACAACTGATTGACAGCGGAGGCGGCGGATGGAATGGCAGATGGCACACTCCCAAAAGGAGTTGTTAAATCTGACATTACAAAAAACAATATGTGGTGGTTATGATTGGGGCTGAAGTTGAATAAACAATTTATGAAAGAGAGAGTCAAAATAATTCCAAGATAATTCAAAGATTACACACCTTTGCCACATTGGCTACAAATATAATCACTGCAAAGTTATCAAAAAAATAAGAATCTGATCAGACACAAGGGTTAAGTTGTTGTTCCCTTTCTAATTTCCTCCAAAACATCTAGTCTAGTTAATGTGATCAATATTATTTGACAATTGATGCTTTTTGTTGGAAATTTCAGTCAGTGAGCTCATACTTTGAGCTCATTTTAGTTAAAATGATTGAGACAACGCAATCTTCTGTCTTCGTTGTGCATGCATGCGTGTGCTCACCACACGTGATACATGTGTCACTATTCTGGCAGTGGTTACTGTTATTATAGTATTGTAATGAAAGGTCTGTTATTTAATGTTTGTGTAAAGGGCTATTTTAACTGTTGATGGGTAGTGCATCAGTAAAGTGAATAAGGTATTGTGCTCTTGCCTTGTTTGAATAGGTGGAGAGAGTGGTTAACTGTATTATAATAGTAAATAAAAAAATATGTTGTGCTCTTGCTTTTTTATTTTTGAAGGTGGAGAGAGTACCATTGCTAGTGCAACAACAGTTTTATTTGAGGTTCATAACAGTACATTGTACTAAGCAATTGTTGGCTCATTAGTTTGTGATTCACATGCACTAAAATTCACCAGTATTCAGGAAATTAAGTCTTTGTAACAAAAAAATTCCAGGTGGGGGACCCCCAGACCCCCCCGCTTAAAAAGTGGCCTGATTGGGGCTATATTTCGCGCTATATCTCCCGGTATGAATTATTTCCCCAGTCCGGCCCTGCCTCCGATGCTTAACTCTCAAGAGTCAATAGTTTGCAGGCGTGATCCATGGGGAGCGGTCAGGGATTAAGGTCCTATTTGTCGAGTTTTACGCGGAGGGACACCATCTTTTCAGGCCTTATATGGAAGACCTACCACTACCACCCCACCAAGTATTACTTCGCAGGACTCAGAGGGACTATATAACCGGCCGCCGAAACGACGGGCGAGTTTTTTGGTAGCTTTTCCCAGAGCGTTCGGTCAAAGAATTACTTTTCTCCGGGGAATCCGCGCCTGCCTGTACATTTCGAAACAACCGTGTAAGTACTGTTTATACTAATTTGTTGGACTTATTATAGCATTCGTTAACGTTTATGACCGTCTATAGTGTTTGTGAGATGTTTTTCCAGAGATTCTGGTCATATTTTCCACTCAAAAAGCTTGTTTCAAAAGTACCGTGGTGAAGTAACAATTTCCCCCCAGGAAGCCCTGCTGTGGTGAGGTAACATTAGCGCTAGCTGCGAGCTAACGCACGGCTAACGTGAACACAGTTGACGTATTTATTTCACAAATGCAGTGTTTTCAAATAGCCACATTGCTGTATTTAGTGTATTCATTAGTGGGTCATATTCGTATATGTAACATATTTCATTTTATCAACCTAGAATTGACGACAAGGCCTAGCTGCTGGACGCTAGCTCCCATGCTAGCGCCGATGCTAACAACACCAGCTGAGAGCCAGGGAGACCCAGGAAGAGCTACAGTACTTCTCTACCCAGGAAAGATGCTTCTAGAACGGCAGCGAGTATGGAGGAAGAAAAGACTCTATGAAGAGAATGGGGTAAGTTTGAAGAATTTTTTTAACACAAACATGAAAGTTTTATAATTTCCATCACAATATGTAAACAAATTATTTTAAATATTTTTTTATCTAATCTAGTTTCATTAATTAATTCATATTTTTTATTTTTTTATTTTATTGATTTTCTCCCATCCCAATGTTAGTCGTTATGCCAATTCCCAATCCCCTTCCTGGTCGCTGCGCACCTACCCCCCACAGTCGGTCTGGGAGAGTGGAGGCTACCACGTGCTTCCTCCGACACCGTCAACCGCTTCTTTTCACCTGGCAGCGTGGATTCTCACTGAGAGGGCGTAGCGTGTGGAAGGATCACACTATCCCACTTAGATCCTATCCGCGCTTAGCAGGCGCCCCGACCGAACTGTAGGAGTCGCTGTTTACAACGACCCGGACCCACCCCGCCAGCTTCTCCCACCCTCTAATACTGCCAATTGTATTAGTGTGAACGGCCAGCCAAGCTGGTGACAACCCCGGAGCTGTGAGCTGGATTCGAACAGGCGAATCCAGCCGCTCCGGGGTTGGTGACGAACGCAATCTCCGTTACGCCACCTGACCGCCCTTAATTCATATCTTTCGAACAATAGATGCTATTTCTAATCTGTCAGATGTTCTATATCGCCAACACGATTGTCTACATTCCATTCATTACACATAAATCTGATTTAAGCAAGGAAAGTTTAATTTAATAAATGTGTATCTTCCAAGTTTAATTTCAACAAGTTCAAGTGCAACTACATATGAACCATAATAATACAAATTATGATGATAATCATACAGTTATTTTATATCATTGGAAAGCCCTAGTTGTTAGCTTCAAAATGGTACCAAATATGAGGTACTTTGAAATACCCAGTAACTAATAATCTATCACAAACCAATGCAAGTTCAAGTTCAAACTGATGTTAAAAATACAAATACTAATGATAGTTACGCCTTTCAACCAGAGAAGGCCATCCAACCTTTTCATAAAGGACACAGTAGTGGGTATCATATCTGTCACCAGTAATAAATCTGAGGACAGAATGATAGACCGAGTCCAGCAGTTTAGGAGTTGAAGCCTCATGCATATAAATCTCATTACCATAGTCCAGAATTGATAAGAAAACAGCTTCAACAATCCTCTCCTTTAAGTTTACCAACCAGCTAACAAGTTACATTTTATTTTTTTATTTTAGAATTATCTTTTTCCTCCTTTTTCCGATTTTTCTCCCATCCCAATTGTTAAGTGTAAGTGTTAATATGATTGTATGTAACTGCACTTTAACTGTTCCACAAGAGGGCGCTATAGGCGTAAGGAGACGCAGCTATTGTAGCTGACGTCATGTATCACATATAACATACCCCCCCCTCCGCCCCCAAGTGACACTGGCACAATGACACTGCACTGCACTGGTCTTTACTGGAACTCTGCACTTTACACTTTATATATATATATATATATATATATATATATATATATATATATATATATATATATATATATATATATATATATATATATATATATATATGTATTTAAACGATTAATCCTCCACTGCACTGTTTTTTGTCCTGTGTCTGTGTTGGTGTTGTTGTTACTCTGAAAAAAGAAATAAAAAATGCATACACTGTAATGCCGCAACAATTACCAATGTGTTTTACACAAATGGCTTAATAAAGGAATCTGAATCTGAATCTGAATGTTCCCTCCCCTTCTATCTCTTACTGTCATCAGTCATATCCCGCCTCAACGCACTGCTCGCTGGTCTACCGGCCACTGCCACCAAGCCTCTTCAACTCATTCAGAACGCAGCGGCCCGCCTGATCTCAAAGCTACCGAAGTCGGCCCATGTCACCCCACTTCTTAGGGACCTGCACTGGCTCCCCATTGCTGCACGAATCCGCTTCAAGGCCCTCGACCTAGCATACCATGCGGCAAAGGGAACCGCTCCCGCCTACCTCCGGTCAATGGTCTCTAACTACACACCCTCAAGACCCCTACGCTCTGCATCTTCTGGCCGCCTCAGACCTACTCCTATCCAAGCTCCGGGAGGGTCATCAAAGAGAAGCCACCTATTCTCAGTCCTTGCCCCACAATGGTGGAATGAACTACCCACCCCAGTTAGGACAGCCGAAACCCGTCCAATCTTTCGCCGTCGACTAAAGACGCACTTCTTCAATCATTATCTGAATTATAAAAAAAAAAATCAGTGCATATGCACTGAATAAAAACTCACAATGTACCTTTACATACCAACATTTGTCTGGCCACACCCCTATCCGCTACCTTCATAACCACACTCGCCTCCTTCTTCACTTTCACCACAAGAAAGTGCCTGTATACCAATCACTTGACAAGGGTATTAAGCTGAAGAAAGTTGAGTTACATGTTTAAATTTTTTCTTGCTTTTTTCTTTCTCTCATACTTTTACAAAGAAAAAAGCTAAGTCATAATGTTTACCTCGGAGGGTCGCGCTAGCAACGTTACCCTTCACCAGCGGTTCTTCATTTCCTCCTCTGCCGTACGTCTAGGAGCGGGGTTGACGCCACTGTCGTGGACGGCATCCGCGCCCGGTAGGCGTCCGGTAGGTAGTTTGCCTCTCCAAGGAGCTGGTGCACCAGCGCCGTCTCCTGTGAGATGGCCTGGTTCCTGCTCTGGTTCCTTTGCCGTCGGAGAGTCGTCCGCTGTTGGGCGGCCGGCTCCTCTGGTGGCAGAGGATTTGAGACGCAAACTTTTTGTGTCTGCTCGCTCCCGTCGTAAGATGGTGGCTTGTAGACGCGAACAGCCTGGTTTTGGGGAGTTGCTGGAGCCGGATGAGGATGCGTCTGCTTCCCTGTGGCCGATGGAAACTGAGGACTACATGGTAGAGGCAGACGGGTTCTTGTTTGACGCCCCGGTGGAGACATGTCCGCCTCCCGTCCAGGTTACACTGGCGGGGGGTGATAGGTCTCCTTGGGGTCCCTCGTACGCTGATGTTGGGTTAGAACTTCCGACTCAGCGGCGGGATGCCCTGCTATCAGCCACATCGGAATGTGGCTCTGCAACCAGTAGTCTGCCGCATGTGAGGGACGCGAGCTCGGTGGGGGAAAGTATGCAGGGGGAACTGCGTGCTTTGTTCCCCGAGCTCATGGCGGTGGCGGCAGTGATTGGTCAGGGGGTTTTTGACCCTCTTTTTCATTCGGTCCGGCCAAGCTGTTAGGCAGCTTGGCACGGGGGGGGGGGGGGGGGGAGGGTTTCCCTGACTCCGCACCTATCACGGGCAGTTGAGTCATGGGTTTCCCCCGTCATAGAATACGTCACTGGGCACGTTTCTATTGGACGACGGCTTCCGTGAATTTTTTCAGACCCATGTGTGGTTTTGTCAAGTTGTCGGGGCAGAGCGTAGGAACTTGGTGTTCTGCTACGCTCGATATACGTGTAACTTGAGTCTGTTGGTCACATGGCTCAATGTTACCGTGACTTTTCAATTCATGGCTCACGTGGGAAGTCTCTCTGAGGATTCCCGTCTCCTCCCTGTGGTGAGGGTGGCGGGATGTAAAAATGAAAAAAAATTTACCCTCAGCCGCGTCACGTGGGATTCATGTCAGTCTGTGTTTCTTTCTTTTTTAATAAAAAGAGGAAAGAACGTGAAGCACGACGGCTCCTTGTCGTTCTCCCAGGCGACTTGGAGGAACAATGTCTGGTGTCTTGTTAGACTATCCATTGATGTGTTTGGGTCTCGACGCGTACATAGTGCTGGCTCGGGGTGTTTCTGATAAGAATCACGCATGAGGCTGGTACGCCTTGGTTGCTCGTTATTAAAACAGCGTTTTTATAGGGCAACTGGGATGGAGGTTTTCTCTTCCGAGCGCCTGTTGCTAGGTCTCGACGAATTCTCGTTCATATCTGGGGGATGTTAACGGAATAGATCAAAACATAGGTAGAGGGGTCTCACGCCCTTGGGGTGGGCCACTGAGTGCGGTACGAATGGGACCGTCTGGGTGGCGCCCTCTTTTCATGTTTTAGATCGACACGCGTACCTACCCCCTCTCTTGGAGTGGGGATGTCGGCGTGATTAGGGCACAGGACTGGTTCTGGTCACGCTGGTCCAGGTCAGTTAACCCGTTGTCCGCCGGGGACGCAGATCTGCTGTTCTGGTACCCTGAGGGACTTGTGCTTATTTCAGGGGGAAAAATGCCGGGTCGGCCCGGGTGTCACAGGGTTGAGCGTTATGGAGACCCTTTGTTGGGTACATGTTGTACCCTGCGCTATCATGAAGTGGCTGGTTCTCCATTCTTTTCGCCCCTCTCTTACGCATGGCGAAGAGGGGGCTGTTGGGGTGGTCTTATGGACCTCCTCTGGCATCCCTGTGCTTCCCGGTCCGCCGGGCCCGGTTCGAAGTTGTGTTTCGTCGACCCGTAGGCCTGGGATAACCCCGTTTTGAAAACTGAAACACTTGTACTGCGGTATAGCCAGTGTATACCCGCAGGTGTGTTTTGGAGTTTTTTCTTGAGGGGTTATAGGAACAACCACCGCATGTGGTACCAAGAGGGTGGTTGATTCCCTGGTGTGTTGGAGCGGAGTCAACTCCCGGGTTACCCGGTTGAGTGTGCCCTTGCACGTTCATGACGTCTGCCAATCGTGTCAGCCTTCTCTGCCTCTGCCCCTCTGGGTCGGGATTTTTTGGTGGAGGCTTTGTCATGGTGCGCAACAATGCCAGCATACGCCCCTTCCGCCGGGGTGCTGTTTTCAGTTGACCCCTTTGGCGCCTGTCTCGTCCACAGTGCTCCAGGCTCGGGTCAAATGCCTGCTGTCTGGACTGAGGGATCGACCCCTTCTGGAGGTGGTCTCCCCGGTGCGCTGCCTGCTCCTGCTGTAGTGTAGCCTCTTGAGTGCTTCGAGTTACAGCCATGCTGACTGCCTGAGTGTGCCAGGGTCAGTGTGCCAGGCAGCGTGCTAGTGGGGGGAAGGGCCCGCTCTTGGATGGGCCCTGTCCGAATACGCTGGCGATGTGGGGGGCGGTGTCACTAGTGACCGCCTGGTGAGGTCTTGATGCTGTGGCGTCGTTGACCTCTCCGGGCCCCCTTTTTCCGGGGGATCCAGTCCCTTCAGTGGGTCTGGGTCTTCCTTCGCGCTCCGCTGCTACGGCCTTGCCACGGGTTGAGTTTGCTCTTGACCCCGTGATTTTGGGGGCGGTAACGAGGTTTGTTCCTTCCGTTCGTTCCCTGGTGGCATGCGGGTTGTGCGTGTGCGTAGTCGTGGGGTCAAGCCACGGTCTGCTCACCCTGTGTGTTGAGTTGCTCGAGTTCCTCTTTGCACGGTCGGATCCGTCTCCCTCCCGTCCTCCAATAGGGAGGGTATCCTCCATTAGGGAGGGTCGGGGGGCTCGGTCCTCCCCGGTTCTGATGGTTGTGGGGGGCCTCAGTGGGGTACATTTGTCGAGCTTCAAGCTCCCGCTCAGCTCCCGTTGTGCAGATGACGCTGAGCGGAAGCTAGTATGATATAGAACGATAGGTTATGAATATAACGTAGTTCTATGAATACTAGTGACGCTCAGCGTCTGGACGCCACTGCGGCCTTTGATCTTGCCTTGTGGTGAAAGATTGGGAAGGAGGCGAGTGTGGGGCCACACACCTGCTTATGAAGGTAGCGGATAGGGGTGTGGCCAGACGAATGTTGGTATGTAAAGGTACATTGTGAGTTTTTATTCAGTGCATATGCACGAAGTGAGGTTAGTGCAGATGACGCTGAGCGTCACTAGTATTCATAGAACTACGGTTATATTCATAACCTATCGTTACTGTCATGCACTTGTCCTAATAAACTAACCTACACTGTAGCACTCAACACTTTGATGAACATTGTTATGCTGCACACGCCCACACTCAACGGTCAACTTACACAATGATAAGGTCACTTTAAAAAATAAGAACGGGAGTGGTTCTTGTATAGTAAACAGAAGGATATTTAAGCATTACATCACGCGCAGGAGTGGTTTGTGAACAATAAACCATGCCTAGGGGTGGTCGTTAGACCCCCCTAGGCATGGTTTATTGTTCACAAATCACGACTGCAAGTGGTGTAAAGCTTTTATACAACTGCCACATTCATCCAACCTTATTTCTATACAATAAACACACATTAATCGAAGATTTATTGAAAAAACCATCCGCCAGAAAAAGTAGTTCCCACAACTACAAAAAAGACAATTTGCCTCCATGTGGAAGCAGATCGGAAGTGCATCCAACCAACTAACACATCCAACTGTGTATTATTGGAATGATTGAGAGAAGTTGCCTCATGTGGAAGCAGCTTGAAGTGCATCCAACCAACTAACACATCCAACTGTGTATTATTGGAATGATTGATTGAAAATTTTATTACCAGATGCAGAATGGGTACAATACAGTACGGCTCAATACACACAATTGTTAAGGGAATGCAGACCTACTTTCCATAGAACTTCATTCTTAGATGCTTCTATAGAAAGTAGGTAAAACAAATAAAAAAGTTTTCTTTGCCCTATAGGAAAAAAACGTTTTCTTCACCCTATTTTTTTATTTATTTTTTTAAACCTACTGTAGAGGGCCTAAACTTAACCAGTTGGAAACCAAGCGTACAGTAATAAAATTAGCAATCAATCAATCAATCAACTCAATAGGCCATGCTCACTTAGAACAGCGCAGCACCCAGCTCTCTCTCAGTCTGACCCGCGTTGCAGACAGGAGTGTGTGTGTGTGTGTGTGTGTGTGTGTGTGTGTGTGTGTGTGTGTGTGTGTGTGTGTGTGTGTGTGTGTGTGTGTGTGTGTGTGTGTGTGTGTGTGTGTGTGTGTGTGTGTGTGTGTGTGTGTGTGTGTGTGGGGGGGGGGGGGTGTGTGTGGCGGTGGGTGGAGACTAGAGCTAGCGCTGACAGTCAGAGAGAAGGAAAAAGAAATTGAAAAAAAAATGCAAATTAATCAATCAATCAAATCGCGATTTTTCTTTTGTTCTAGAATGACTCAAGACCCATCAATTACATCATCCAACATTGTTTAAAGGACTAACACATTCGCAGTGACAGAATCGCTTCATATTTAGTCGTTATGGCGCTATCAACATATCCATTTGTTGTCCGCGATCTTGTTTTCTCCCGGAGTGAGCCGGCGGAGTGATATATGATTCGGTTGTGGGCGGGTCCTGAGCCCAGGACCGTGGATTGTTGCCAATAAAGACGTGTAAATGGACTGTTTCAGCCAATCAGAATCGAGAAATGTGCATGCCGTTGTATAAAGCAAGCTAGCATAAGGACACATAGTATACTGTAACTGTAGCTTGTATAGCATAGCATTGTATAGTAGTGTACATAAGACCCAGTGCCTCATCCGTAGCTAACTGTGTATTGCACTATCGCAGGACCTTAGCATGTCCTACCATGCTCTTGTAAACTTTATGTACATATACCTGTTATTATTATTACTTGTATTATTGCATTGTATTATTGCACATTGTATTATTGCACAAATGTCCTATTCTCATTGCTGTCTTATTACTTGTGTTGCACATTGCTGCGGGCATGACCCCCCGCATTTCACTGTATGCTTGTATGCCGTGACAAATAAAACTCTTGACTTGACTTGACTTACTCAGCTGATAGAGTTGTGCCCTTCCTGATGACTTGTCGTACAGAACTTGTAAGTCGCTTTGGATAAAAGCGTCAGCTAAATGACAAAATGTAAATGTAAATGTACTGTCTCTCTCTCTAGCTCTCACGGAGAGCAGGTCTTGTGGTGGAAATGTACATATGAAATAAACCACGCCAGTTAAGGCTAAAGAAGACCTCGTCGTCATGACCGTTATTTTGCTCCCCAGGTGACTGTCAACACCAATGTTAGTCGTTATGCCAATTCCCAATCCCCCTTCCTGGTCGTTGCGCACTCTACCCCCTACCGTCAGTCTGGGAGGGCGGAGACTATCACATGCTTCCTCCAACACATGTGTAGCCAGCCCACCTCTTTTTTTCACCTGGCAGCATGGACTCTCACTGGGAGTGTAACGCGTGGAAGGTCACACTACCTCTCCCAGATCCTTCCCTTGCTGTGCAGGCTCCCCGACCGAACTGTAGGAGTCGCTGTTTACAACGACCAGGACCCACCCACTCCGGCTTCCCACCCGCTAACACTGCCAATTGTGTTAGTATGGACGGTCGGCCAAGCCGGAGGCACCACAGCCGGATTCGATCCCATTGGCTCTGTGGTGGTAGACAGACGCTTAGTCCGCTGCGCTACCCGGCCGCACCCTGGCAAGTTAATTCTATAAGGATGCAATCTGCTCCTGTCTTACTAAAGATAACTGAACATTTACAGTGGAATCGCTTGAGCTGTGAGCTTGTGCTGTAGGTCCTTGTGTCAACTTTAGCACTCAGCGTTATATGTGGGTCAATATGACTTTCTGCCAGCATAGCACTAATTGGGTGACCAGACATCCTGGTTTGTCTGGGATTGTCCTGGTTTCAAGCTTTGTGTCCCGAGACCCGACGAATACCTGTAAGACATGTGTGGGCGTGCATGAAAATGCGGCACACTGAAGCTTTATGTTAGCATCAGCTACACCAGAAGCCTAGTTATCATATTGATTTGGTAATTACACGCATATACATATGGACAAGGTCATATTGATTGAATGTCTGACTCAATACTATTTGGCTAAGTCATCACCAATCTATATGTTCAGTCAAATTATCGTTGTGACATAATGCCAAAGTTGATTAGAATTACTGTAGAGTGACTGTGGCCTAGTCTCACTCACCACAAGCTATTGGATTCCTATTATTCAGATCTCCAACTATTGATTACTTTCAGCCAATATGAGGGACTGCCATTTAAGTCTGCTACAGGCTGCTTATTCAAAACATTCTGCCATTGTTAAGACCAGTGTTGACATTAATCCTTTTAAATGGTTTTGTTTAACAACGAAATACAGTCTTTGTAAGACTGACTGACTATTTAATAGGCTAAATGACTGATATTGACCTACTAAAATATAGTTTAGGTGGTTTGGGATGCCCTGATTCATCCTAACAAGTTACCATGACTGATTAATTGACTACTGACTGACTGAATGTCTAACTAACTTACTAACTAACTAACTAACTAACTAACTAACTAACTAACTAACTAACTAACTAACTAACTAACTAACTAACTAACTAACTAACTAACTAACTAACTAACTAACTAACTAACTAACTAACTAACTAACTAACTAACTAACTAACTAACTGACTGATTGACTCACTTGACAGACCCAGTGCCAAGACATTTTACAGACAAATAGGGACTAGATGCTTTGTACTGTGTTGTGTTGTGCTGTGCTTTGCTGTGTTGTGCTGTGCTGTGTTGTGTTGTACTGTGCTGTGTTGTGTTGTTTTTTGTTGTATTGTGTTGTCTTGTGTTGTGTCTTGTCATGCCGTGTTGAGTTGTGCTCTGCTTTGCTGTGTTGCGTTGCCTTGTGTTGCATCATGTTGTACTGTGCTGTGCTGTCGTGTCGTGCTGTGTTGTGTCGTGCTGTGTTGTGTCGTACTGTGTCGTGTCGTGCTGTGTTGTGTCGTGTTGTGCTGTGCTGTGCCGTGTCGTGTTATACTGTGATGTGCACAGTGCCGTGTTGTTTTATGCTGTGCTGTGCTGTGTCGTGTTGTGCTGTGCTGTACTGTACTGTGCTGTGCTGTGTCGTGTTGTGCTGTGCTGTACTGTGCTGTACTGTACTGTACTGTGCTGTGCTGTGTCGTGTTGTGCTGTGCTGTACTGTGCTGTACTGTACTGTACTGTGCTGTGCTGTGTCGTGTTGTGCTGTGCTGTACTGTGCTGTACTGTACTGTACTGTGCTGTGCTGTGTCGTGTTGTGTTGTGCTGTACTGTGCTTTGCTGTGCTCTGCTGTGCTGTGCTGTGATGTGCTGTGCTGTGTCATGCTGTGTCGCGTCGTGTCATGCTGTGTCGCGTCGTGTCATGCTGTGTCGCGTCGTGTCATGCTGTGTCGCGTCGTGTCATGCTGTGTCGCGTCGTGTCATGCTGTGTCGCGTCGTGTCATGCTGTGCCATGTCATGCTGTGTCGTGTCGTGTCATGCTGTGTCGCGTCGTGTCATGCTGTGTCATGCTGTGTCGTGTCAACGCTGTGTCGTGTCATGCTGTGTCGCGTCGTGTCATGCTGTGCCATGCTGTGTCATGCTGTGTCGTGCCGTGTCATGCTGTGTCGTGTTGTGTCGTGTTGTGTCATGCTGTGTCATGTTGTGTACTGCTATATGCTGTCCTGAGTCTCCTCCACTATATGCCTTATAATAGAACAATGTGATAATGTACAGAAGTTAACTGGGCCACTGCAGTGTAGAACTATAGTGTCAGCTGCTCTGTTGTGTAGCCTACTGCCACAGAGGAGGAATACAGGGGTTATCTACACATTCACACACTGCAGTAATACATGTAGATTACAGGAGTTATCAACACATGCACACACTGCAGTAATAATACATGTAGATTACAGGAGTCATCAACACATTCACACACTGCAGTAATAATACATGTAGATTACAGGAGTTATCAACACATTCACACAATGCAGTAATACATGTAGAGTAGAGGAGTCATCAACACATTCACACACACTGCAGTAATAATACATGTAGAGTACAGGAGTTATCAACACATTCACACAATGAAGTAATACTGTGAGTAGAGGAGTCATCAACACATGCACACACTGCAGTAATACATGTAGAGTACAGGAGTTATAAACACATTCACACACTGCAGTAATAATACATGTAGAGTACAGGAGTCATAAACACATTCACACACTGCAGTAATAATACATGTAGATTACAGGAGTTATCAACACATTCACACAATGAAGTAATACATGTAGAGTAGAGGAGTCATCAACACATTCACACACTGCAGTAGTAATACATGTAGAGTACAGGAGTTATCAACACATGCACACACTGCAGTAATACATGTAGATTACAGGAGTTATCAACACATTCACACAATGAAGTAATACATGTAGAGTAGAGGAGTCATAAACACATTCACACACTGCAGTAATAATACATGTAGAGTACAGGAGTTATCAACACATGCACACACTGCAGTAATACATGTAGAGTACAGGAGTTATCAACACATTCACACACTGCAGTAATAATACATGTAGAGTACAGGGGTCATCAACACATTCACACACTGCAGTAATACATGTAGAGTAGAGGAGTCATCAACACATTCACACACTGCAGTAATACATGTAGAGTAGAGGAGTCATAAACACATTCACATACTGTACCAATGATGATATTAATCGTAGAATACTTTCTCAGCACAATCCATGCTGTTTCTTGCTAGCTATGGCTAGTTAGCCACAAACCAATTACGTGTTTGGCGCTCAAGCGTTGTCGAGCAAACACGTATTATTACGTGGTTGGCGCTGAATGAGTTAATGTACATATAAAAAATGTCAGGGGTGCCAAGGTGGCGCACCACGTAGCTGAGCTGCAGTGCAATGCGGACGTAATGCGGATACTAACTAAAACTAGAAAATGTTATCATATCACACCCATTCTGTCCTCCCTACACTGGCTTCCCATCAAGGCCAGATTTGACTTAAAGTGTTGCTACTCACTTACAACATTTTGAATGGGCTCGCACCGCTCTATCTATCTGGTCTCTCTTCATTCACAAAATGCTCCTTTGCCTACCGCGCTCCCTACCTGTGGAATAAATTACCCGCCGTCGTCAGGGACACCTTGTTATGGTTTGTAACCGACCCCAATCGCACAACACAAGACAGGTATGAGAGTAAGCCAAAACAGGGCATTTATTTCTTACATAACAAAAAGCGGCACAGTCCCTTTAAGGGAGAACACAAAAACACTAGAGTCAAGGACATATGGAAAATGCGGCACTGTGCCTTTAAGAGGCGAACAGGCTAAGGGACTAAGGCTAAGGGACAGGGCCAGGGCTAAATGTCAAGGACCAGGACATGGGGCACTGGAGAGGGGGACAGGGACAGAGGCCCGGAGAGGCGGGCTGGAGACAGGGACAGAGAACAGGGTTAAGGCCTTGGACAGGGCGAGGGCCCGAGCTGCTTACAGGGATGAGGACAGGGTTCCGACGGCGGAGGCCTGGCACGGGAACAGGGGCCCGACGGCGGAGGCCTGGCACGGGAACAGGGGCCCGACAGCGGGGCTTGGCACGGGGACAGGGGCCCGACAGCGGGGGCCTTGCACGGAGATCCTCTTCCTCCTCCTCGGGGGTGCTGCAGACGGGCAGCGCAGAACAAAGGGGTCCCAGGGGACCGGGGCGAAGAGACGCCATCCTCCCGTGGAAATAGGGAGCGATGCGCGCCGGCTTGACGTCTGGAGTGGGAACACCACTCCAGGCCTGGCACGGAGATCCTCCTTGAATGCTGCAGACGGGCAGCGCAGAACACAGGGGTCCCAGGGGACCGGGGCGAAGAGACGCATCCTCCCGTGGAAATAGGGAGCGATGCGCGCCGGCTTGACGTCTGGAGTGGGAACACTGGAAAACCTCCCGTAGAGAATTAGAGAGCGAAGACGGTGTCCCACTCCAGGCAAACGGCGACAGGTGGTGATGGCTGGCACGTCGTCTCACGCCGGAGACGCGGCAGGTGATGGTAACGTACAGGATGGTAACGTACAGAACTCCATGAACACAGAGTGAACACAGATACAGATACAGAGTCCAGAACACAGAATCCAGAACACAGAATCCAGAACACAGAATGACCCGACAAGGACTGGAGGGGAGTCTGCAACCTATGTACTCTCCCGAGGTGATTACAAACTCCCAACAGGTGCGTGAAGGTAGAGGATCAAGGATGTCCAAGGGTGGGGGCTGGTGAAGAGTAGAGGAGAGTAAATCATCGCAAGGGTGGGGGCTGTTGAGGAGAGTAGACAGGGAAAACACAGCCAGGGACAGGCGAATCCTCACAGTACCTCCCCCTCCACGGGAGCCACCGGGCGACCCAAAAAATCAGACAGCGGGGCAGGGGACATGACAAAGCAACAAACAAAAAAAAACTGGGCCATGCTAGCAGAGGAAGCTACACCTAAAGTGGGGCTAGCAGAGGGACTGGGTAGCTGCCAGAGCATTGCTAGCTACAGGGCCTATGCTAGCTGTACTGCTACATTAGCAAAGAGGCTGCGCTAGCTGCCGGAGCTAGGCTAGCAGACAGGGCTGGACTAGCAAAGGAGAACAAGCTAGCTGGAAGGACAGTCCTAGCTGTGGGGAACAGGGTAACTAACAGGGGAGCTAACGAGGCTAACAGGGGAGCTAACAGGGGAGACTAACGAGGCTACCAGGGGAGCTAACAGGGGAGACTAACGAGGCTACCAGGGGAGCTAACAGGGGAACTAAAAAGGGCTAACTCACATACACTGTCTGTGCTGGGCTGGGGTCGTCGACTGGTCGGGTCGTACTGTTATGGTTTGTAACCGACCCCAATCGCACAACACAAGACAGGTATGAGACTAAGCCAAAACAGGGCATTTATTTCTTACATAACAAAAAGCGGCACAGTCCCTTTAAGGGAGAACACAAAAACACTAGAGTCAAGGACATATGGAAAATGCGGCACTGTGCCTTTAAGAGGCGAACAGGCTAAGGGACTAAGGCTAAGGGACAGGGCCAGGGCTAAATGTCAAGGACCAGGACATGGGGCACTGGAGAGGGGGACAGGGACAGAGGCCCGGAGAGGCGGGCTGGAGACAGGGACAGAGAACAGGGTTAAGGCCTTGGACAGGGCGAGGGCCCGAGCTGCTTACAGGGATGAGGACAGGGTTCCGACGGCGGAGGCCTGGCACGGGAACAGGAGCCCGACGGCGGAGGCCTGGCACGGGAACAGGGGCCCGACAGCGGGGCCTGGCACGGGGACAGGGGCCCGACAGCGGGGGCCTGGCACGGAGATCCTCTTCCTCCTCCTCGGGGGTGCTGCAGACGGGCAGCGCAGAACAAAGGGGTCCCAGGGGACCGGGGCGAAGAGACGCCATCCTCCCGTGGAAATAGGGAGCGATGCGCGCCGGCTTGACGTCTGGAGTGGGAACACTGGAAAACCTCCCGTAGAGAATTAGAGAGCGAAGACGGTGTCCCACTCCAGGCAAACGGCGACAGGTGGGGATGGCTGGCACGTCGTCTCACGCCGGAGACGCGGCAGGTGATGGTAACGTACAGGATGGTAACGTACAGAACTCCATGAACACAGAGTGAACACAGATACAGATACAGAGTCCAGAACACAGAATCCAGAACACAGAATCCAGAACACAGAATCCAGAACACAGAATGACCCGACAAGGACTGGAGAGGAGTCTGCAACCTATGTACTCTCCCGAGGTGATTGCAAACTCCCAACAGGTGCGTGAAGGTAGAGGATCAAGGATGTCCAAGGGTGGGGGCTGGTGAAGAGTAGAGGAGAGTAAATCATCGCAAGGGTGGGGGCTGTTGAGGAGAGTAGACACAGCCAGGGACAGGCGAATCCTCACACACCTGCTCTGTCAAAATTTTTAAATCCTCGCTCAAGACCCATCTTTTCTCTCTCTCCTTCAGCCTACACTGATCTCACCTGGTCGGGGACAGACCCTTAGCTTAGTATGGTTAGTTCAGTCAGAATGTCTGTTTATTGTTCCCATGTCTGCCTACAACTTCCAACAACTGCAAAACTGATGCACAGAGACTAAATTGATAACAATCTTCTCGTCTGACTCTGGGGAAGACAGCAAATATGTGTATTTCACCAAAATGTGTTCCTTTAACACATTGGGCGCCAGCCAGGCCTGAGATTTCTCGGGTTATCTCGCCAGCGGTTGAGCGGCAAAACCAGAGATTTGTAGGGTTTTCATTGTTTTTTCTTTTATTCGATTTTTTTATTCTATGCAATGTCACGGACCTCTGTGTTACCATATAGGAAATCATTCTGAGATCCCTAGAGTACAATACCGGCCACATCCTGCTAGGTGGCAGTATCGCCCACCATTTGAAACCTTATTTCACACTGTGTGTCACATCTAATTTCGTCCGGGCGGAGAATTTAGACCATGCCAAGTAAATCGCTTCATCCGACCACTTCAAAACGTGTTCAGCACATCTTGTTCCACTTCATGTCAGGTACCCGATCGACACCAATACTGGAAATCGCGATCAGACAATTGGAATATTCTTTTTGGGATACCTCCTAGTAAAGGTAAGGACTATATGACATCAATCCTACTTTGATCCAACAATGATTTCACATCGACATTTGAATTAATCAAATTTACACAATTTTCACAATTTACACAATTTACACGTTTACACATTTACACAATTTACAGCATTTACATGATTTACACAAATACACCATTTACAGCATTTACACTTTTTATACCATTTACATAATTTACACTTCATAAACCATTTACACTTTATAAACCATTTAAACTTTTTACACCATTTACACTTAATAAACCATTTATACGTCATGCACCATCTAATCTAATGTACAACATTTTCACAATTTACATAATTTACACAATTTACCCTATTTACACATTTACACCATTTAAGTAATTTTCTAAATTTAGCTAATTACACGATTTACAGCATTTGCACATTTACACCATTTATGTCAGGATGGGGGTAGGTGAGTTCCAATTGTGGTATGCAATCACAGAGACGGAGAGGGTGTACTCTTAAGCAGGTTCGTTTTAATAGTAAAGAACATAAAGAGTAATACTAGGATACAATGCCGAGTGGCAGGAAGAAGAGGGGATAAGATAATGGAGCTTAGTGGTGGTCCAGAACCGGAACCGCCCGCGTTATCTCCGAACGCTATAATGAAGACCTGACGGATATCAAGCAGAAGATAGGAAGGTTAAATAGACACCACATTCTAACATTCCACACACACCCCCGTGACAGCCAATCAGGAACCATACCCTAAGTGACAGCACTAAGTGACAGGGGAGACAGGTGACAGTAGCCAAGTGACAGATGACAGAATGGTGGGTGGTTCCAGACAGCAGTCAGCAACCAGAACGTAACAGTACCCTCCCCCGACGAACGGCACCAGATGTTCACCTGGGGGCCTCGGGATTCAGCCGCCGGAAATCAACGATCAGGCTGGGATCTAAAATGTCCCTTTGAGGCACCCAAGAACGCTCTTCTATCCCGTACTCCTCCCAATCCACCAAGAACTGAAACCCCCTACCCCTCCGCCTACAACCCAGTATCCTCCGCACCGTGTAAATGGGTTGACCACCAATAAACCGAGGCGGAGGAATCGTAGGCAGTGGCGGGGCCAAGGGCGATGAGAGGAATGGCTTCAACAGGGACACATGAAACGTCGGATGAACCCTCATCGAGCTTGGAAGCCGTAGCCTGTAAGCCACAGGATTCACCCGACGCACCACTTTAAAGGGGCCTATAAAGCGAGGAGCCAGCTTCCTGGATTCCACCCGGAGAGGGAGATCCTGGGTGGAAAGCCAAACCCGCTGCCCAGGACGGTAAACGGTTTCTAACCGAAACCTTCTGCAGCGCCGTCCGGACCCGCTTCCATGTCCTGCGGCAGCGAGCCACATGTGCCTGGGCCGAGGGCACCTCCGCCTCCTGCTCTTGCTTTGGAAACAGAGGAGGTTGAAAACCATATTGACACTGAAAGGGAGACATACCGGTAGAGGAGGAGAGGAGGGTATTATGCGCGTACTCAGCCCAGGCCAACCTCCTGCCCGGCAACGTAACACCCCAAGACCCCCTCCAGGTCCTGGTTGACGCGCTCCGTCTGCCCGTTTGACTGCGGATGGAAACCAGACGAAAGGCTGACGGAGGCGCCGAGACCGGCGGCAAATGCTTTCCAAAACCTGGAGGCGAACTGAGGACCCCGGTCCGACACGATATCCACTGGAAGCCCGTGGACCCGAAAGACATGCTGTATCACCAGATCAGCCGTCTCTCGGGCCGAGGGAAGCTTGGGGAGGGGAATAAAGTGAGCCGCCTTAGAGAACCGGTCCACCAACACCAAAATGGCGGTGAACCCGTCCGAAAGGGGGAGGCCAGAAATAAAGACCAGGGATATGTGCGACCAGGGCCGTTTAGGAATAGGAAGCGGCCGGAGGAGACCTGCCGGTGCACGGCGAGAGGTCTTACTGCGCGCGCACACCGGACAGGCCGCCACAAAGGAACGCGTATCCCCCTCCACTGTCGACCACCAGAACCTCCTACGGATAAATTCCAGGGTCCTGGTGGCCCCAGGGTGGCTGGTGAGGGATGAGGCATGTGCCCACTGCAGCAAGCGTGAGCGTGCCGCCTTGGGCACATACGACTGCCCCGGAGGGCCCCCACCAGGATCGGGCTCCCGTGTCAGCGCCGACCTTACCACCTTATCTATGCCCCAAGACACGGGTGCCAAAATCAAGGCCGGTGGAATAATGGGATGGGGCTGCTCCTCCCGACCAGGAAGATCAAACTGGCGCGATAACGCGTCAGGTTTGATGTTCTTGGAACCGGGCCTATAGGAGATGGTAAATCGAAATTGTGTGAAGAATAACGCCCACCTGACCTGGCGAGCGTTAAGGCGTTTAGCCCCTTGGATGTAAGCCAAGTTCTTATGATCGGTCCAAACAATGAAAGGATGTGCCGCACCTTCTAACCAATGTCTCCATTCCTCCAGTGCCAACTTGATAGCCAACAACTCCCGATTACCCACGTCGTAGTTACGCTCGGCTAGCGACAAACGGCGAGAAAAAAAAGCACACGGGTGCACTTTCCCATCCTTTAAGCATCTCTGAGAGAGCCCCCCCCCCCCCCCCCCCCCCCCCCCACCGCGATGTCAGAAGCATCCACCTCCACAATGAACGGAACCTCTGCATCGTGGCGGATCAATACAGGAGCGGAAGTAAACCGACGTTTGAGATCGCAGAAGGCCGACTCCACCCTAGGCGACCATTCAAAGCCAGGGAGAGAGGCCTTAGTGAGAGCTGTTAACGGATTGGCTAAGGTGCTAAAGTTGCGAATAAAGCGCCTGTAAAAATGTGCAAAGCCCAAAAACTGTTGTAACCCCTAGAGCGACGAAGGCCGTCGCCAGTCCAAGACTGCATTCACCTTGGCTGGATCCATGCGAAGATCACCCTTCGTCAACACAAAGCCCAGGAAGGTAACGGTATCAGTGTGAAACACACACTTCTCAGCCTTAACGAATAGTTGATGCTTGAGGAGACGTCTAGCACCTCTCGAACGTGCAGTTGGTGTTGCACCATATTGCGAGAAAAAATTAGGATATCATCTAGGTAAACAAACACCGACACCCCAATCAAATCTCGCAGGATGTCGTTAACCAGGGCTTGGAAGACTGCCGGAGCATTAGCCAAACCAAAGGGCATGACCAAATACTCATAGTGACCATTAGGCGTATTAAATGCAGTCTTCCACTCGTCTCCTTCTCTAATCCTGACCAGATTGTATGCATTACGTAAGTCAAGTTTAGAAAAGACCTGCGCCCCCTGTAAGCACTCAAAGGCAGTGTCCATGAGAGGTAAAGGATATCGGTTCTTGATGGAAACGTCATTCAATCCCCTATAATCAATGCACGGACGCTGACCCCCATCCTTTTTACCAACGAAAAAGAAGCCAGCGCCGGCAGGGGATGTGGAAGGACGTATGTGCCCCGCAAGCAATGCCTCCTCAATGTAGGTGTTCATGGCCAAGGTCTCGGGGCGTGAGAGAGAGAACATCCGCCCGCGGGGCGGGGAGGGTACCGGGTAGGAGTTTAATGGGACAGTCGTATGATCTATGAGGTGGTAGTGCTTTAGCACGCGTTTTGCTAATTAGAGGGTAGAACAGAATCTGCGACGCTCCCCACCATCCTGGAGAGAGAAGAAGGAGACAAAAGAGAAGGGGGGGGGGGGGGGAAGGGAATGGACAAACTCTCGCCAAAGACCGACTTCACGTCGACCTCCGTTGAAAGTTCGCCCGTGCCCCAATTAATATGACGTCTGCAAAAAGCCAACTAGGGATGACCCAACACCACAACAGAATAGGGGGAGACAATAACAAATAATTGAACCCAGTCCCACCCCCCACCCGCCACCCGGATGTGTACAGGAACAGTGCGTTGAGTGACGCTCCCACTGCCCAGGGGCTGACCGTCCAGGGCGTAGATGGGGATAGGAACCCCCAACTCCTCGACCGGGATTCCCCTTTCCCTCACCAACCCCAAGTGTATAAAATTGCCCGCCGCCCCTGAGTCAATGAGAGCCTTAGTTCCCCT
>NC_140181.1:31450312-31552812 GCF_963971535.1 Notolepis coatsorum | reverse complement strand
TGTGTGTGTGTGTGTGTGTGTGTGTGTGTGTGTGTGTGTGAGAAAGGGTGTGTGTGTGTGTACAATTCTTAATTGTAACACTGATCAATTCTAAAGGACTTGCACACTGTGTGTGTGTCAATGTGTTTTTAATTGGAAGCTGACAATAATGAGTTTGTATACGGTGTACGCAGTACAGTGTGTTGTGTGTGTGTGTGTTTGTGATGTACGTGTTAACAGCAAGCCGATAGTGTGTGTAGTATCTGTACAATGTGTGTACTGTACATGCTGTTAAAAGCGTATGGATGACGGCTACCTGTTTAATAGAGCACCTCCACACCTGAAGGGATAGCTGCTAATCATTAAGGGTGTGTGTTAGCATGCACATTGATGTACATGCAAGGGTATGTATGCACGTGTGTGTGTGTGTGTGTCTGTGTGTAAAGATAGTGCAGTGTTGCTCCTACCAAAGACTGAATGACAGAGTTCTGGTTAAGAGCAGCGTAGCGGGACAGAAGAAGACAGATATCAAATGCTCCTCAACTCCTCTTCCTCCCCCTCCTCCTCTTCCTCGCTGTGTTCCAGAGTTGGGCTAAAAAGCAACTGGATAATACATTTAGAGTGACATGGTGCGTGTGTGTGTGTGTGTGTGTGTGTGTGCGTGTGTATGTGTGTGTGTGTGTGTGCCTGCGTGTGTGTGCCTGCTTGTGTGTGTGTGCAGAATGGAATAGACTTCACACACTCATCTCTCCTCTTTGACACAGATTTCTCAGGAACCAGACTAAAGCTGTCTAAAGTGTGTGTACAATGGAAGAGAACAGAACATAATTATTTAAAACAATCCTGACTCCCTTTATTTATTGATATTTTCCAGTAATTGTCAGAGCCGGTCGTCCTGAGAGAAACAGCAACACTGAATCCATTGAAAAGCCCTTGAAATAAGCATGAGAAGCACTCGATTAATCTCACTGGTGATGACACGTCCTCTTTTCAAGGCCGTTTGAAAGTCTGGTGATTCAAAACGAACGCACCCCAACTAGGTCAGCTGTTTGCAGGTGCACCACCCAGGTTTGATTTCTCTCTCTCTCCCTTTCTCTCTTCCTTTCTTCTCTCTCTCTCCTTCTCTCATTCTCTCTCTCTTCTGTCTTTCTCTCTCTCTTCTCTCTCTGTCTCTCTCTCTGTATGTATGTGTATTTTGACAGATTGTGTGGTTGATATGTTCAATCAGAGGTAAATGTTTTAGTTTTTTTTCCCCATCCATCCTCTCATCTTTCCTTCTCACCCAATGTCTTTATCTTCTCATGTTGTCTTTTATTGCTATAAATGGTATTATATGTTTGAGGATTCAGCATTGTATTCAAGTGTAAAATAGTGTAGAATTGTGTCATATTAATCACATTTCATTCATCAAAAATAATGTTGGCCTTTTTCCTTTTTATTTGTTTTTTGTTTTCCTAATTCACCTTTTAGTTTTAATTTCTTCCCCATTTCGAGTAGATGCTGTATCTAGTCCAAATCTTCTAGATACAGCACTAAGATTAAAGGTTTTATTAGTGTCTGCTTAAAGGAAAACTCCAACATTTTGGGAAATTAGCTTATTTAACATCTTCCCTGGAGTTAGACAAGAAGATACATACCTTTTTTGTCTCTGTGCGTGCATTTAGCTTTGGGAACAGTCGCTCCGTTAGCGTAGCTTAGCTTCATCACTGGAAGTGGGGGAGGACAATAGCCTGACGTTCCCTTACAGTGTATACAGTCACCAAATACACTCCAAATACAACTCAAACGTTCATGTAAACATGTTGTGACCTGTGTATTTACCACGTAGAGAAATAAAAAATAATTGAATTAGACAATTACGTTTTCTAAGCAAATATACTCTGAACAATTTTTTGCCTAAGCACTCGTCTCTGCGCACAGCCAGTGATTTCTACGTGAAGCCGTGTTTGTGGACATTTTCATTCATTCAAAGGATCCGAACCGATTGAAGTTTATGGATACCATGACTTAAAATCCTCTTACCTTGACGATTAAAAGCCTCCCCAATTTAGAAAACAGTAATCCGTTTATTTTGTACATTATCTAACATTAACACGAACCTAAACTAACGTTACAACTAACCTAAAGTTAGTTTAGGTTCGTGTTAACGTTAGATAATGTACAAAATAAACGTTTTCCGCTGCTATAAACGCACTTTTATTTTGAAAACCCCAGAAAGGAAGTCATTATAATTTGCTTTACTGACTGTCCGGTTCTGTGTTAGCTCCGGTTAGCTACGTGCAGTAGTTAGTATTATATTATCAATACCAGCCATTGGATTACTGTTTTCTAAATTGGGGAGGCTTTTAATCGTCAAGGTAAGAGGATTTTAAGTCATGGTATCCATAAACTTCAATCGGTTCGGATCCTTTGAATTAATGAGAATGTCCACAAACACGGCTTCACGTAGAAATCACTGGCTGCGCGCAGAGACGAGTGCTTAGGCAAAAAATTGTTCAGAGTATATTTGCTTAGAAAACATAATTGTCTAATTCAATTATTTTTTATTTCTCCACGTGGTAAATACACAGGTCACAACATGTTTACATGAACGTTTTGGAGTTGTATTTGGAGTGTATTTGGTGACTGTCAGGCTATTGTCCTCCCCCACTTCCAGTGATGAAGCTAAGCTACGCTAACGGAGCGACTGTTCCCAAAGCTAAATGCACGCACAGAGACAAAAAAGGTATGTATCTTCTTGTCTAACTCCAGGGAAGATGTTAAATAAGCTAATTTCCCAAAATGTTGGAGTTTTCCTTTAAACCTGAAATAAACCTATTGTTAAACATTGTATTACCATGCATCATGCTAGCAGGGCTTTGTGGTGAGGCAGCAGCCTAAAATAAGTATGTGTGTGTGTGTGTGTGTGTGTGTGTGTGTGTGTGTGTGTGTGTGTGTGTGTGTGTGTGTGTGTGTGTGTGTGTGTGTGTGTGTGTGTGTGTGTGTGTGTGTGTGTGTGTGTGTGTGTGTGTGTGTGTGTGTGTGTGTGTGTGTGTGTGTGTGCGTGCGCGCGTGGTCCTATGAGACCTGGAGGAAGTGATGTGTTAAGACACTCAAGTGAACTCCTGCTCAATAATTTAGCAGAGAGCTACTGGGATGTTTGCTAGCTGCTGGACCTAGTGAGGCAGGGTGGGGGAAGAGAGGGGGGTCTGTATAATGCTGTGAGTGTCCCAAACCAGAATGGAAACACACGGATGCCTGCTTCCTATTTTAGCTTTTACTGATGTATAGTCATCATCATACTGTAATGCTCCACTTCCTGGTGCATGCAGCAGAGCACTCTGGGATGCAGCAGGGCACTGTGGGATGCCTGCTTCTCACATCAGCGTGTGTTAGTAGCGCATGTTAGTAATATATGCCATATGGTTGACCAAATCCAACCAATCCAAAGCATTTGTGTATATTTTAATATGGGGCCCCAGTGGGAATCATACCCCTAACACTGGCAGTGTTGGTGCCTTGCTTCACCCATTGAGCTACACAGAGAATGGAACCCTTGACAGTGTTAGTGCCTTGCTCTACCCATTGACCTACACAGGGAATGCAACCCTTAACTCTGGCAGCGTTGGTGCCTTGCTCTAGCGATTGACCTACACGGAGAATGGAACCCTTAACCCTGACAGTGTTAGTGCCTTGCTCTACCCATTGAGCTACACAGAGAATAGAACCCCTAACCCTGGCAGTGTTAGTGTCTTGCTCTACCAATCGACCTACACTTAGAATAGAACCCCTAACCCTGGCAGTGTTAGTGTCTTGCTCTACCCATTGAGCTACACAGATAATAGAACCCCTAACTCTCGCAGTGTTAGTGTCTTGTTCTACCAATCGACCTACACAGAGAATAGAACCGCTAACCATGGCAGTGTTTTTTTTTTAATACTTTATTGTGTCAATAAAGTCACTCTACATTTAGAGTACACACACATATACATAGTCACACATACAGTGGCGGACTCAGGCTGTTTGAAGGGCAGGGGCGAAAAGAAAAAAAGGGCACCTACTTCACAACATGGGACCCCATCAGTGAGCAAAAAGCTATGATGCGTCATGTATGGTGAAATAGTCTTCATCCTTGATTAAGATTAACATTAGAACAACATAGACAATCCAGATTAATAGTATAACCACACCTCTATGATAAAAACACACATGGAACAATACACATTTCAAATGTTTATTTCACCTCATTGTTATGGTGTTTGAAAAGTAGATTTATCATGGTGTTTGAAAAGTAAATGATCATGGTGTTTGAAAAGTAAATGATCATGGTGTTTGAAAAGTGGATTTATCATAGTGTTTGAAAAGTAAATTATCATGGTGTTTGAAAAGTAAATTATCATGGTGTTTGAAAAGTGGATTTATCATAGTGTTTGAAACTTAGATTTATCATGGTGTTTGAAAAGTAGATTATCATGGTGTTTGAAGGCCTGCCCTAAACCATTGCTGCGGTGGTACATTTCTCAATGCTAAAGATATCAGTGAGGAATATAAATATTCGGGAAACAGCATTTTAATTTGGTCTGGGTTGAAAAATAGTGAACCTATTCGTTAAAAGCTATTTATAACATATATTTTACAGGATATAAAACAGTTTAACAGTTGAGCTTCTTCTTTTCTCTCTCCTAACTCTCCTTCTCTCCTCCCCTTCTCTACTCCTGCCCGCTCCTTCTGTCCTCCTATAATCCCCTTCTCTCCTACTATACTCCCCTTCTCTCCTGCTGTACTCCCCTTCTCTCCTCCTGTACTCCCCTTCTCTCCTCCTGTCCTCTCCTTCTCTCCTCATGTCCTCTCCTTCTCTCCTCTCTCTCTCTCTCCTTCTCTCATCCTGTCCTCTCCTTCTCTCCTCTATCTATCCCTCTCTCTCTCCCTCCCCCTCTCTATCTTCCCCATTCTCTCCATTAAACTTAATATATTGTACCTGCCTGGATACTGGCTGGATCAGTGTGATATTTTAATGGCAACAGGAGAGCATTCAAGTTATTTGTTGTTGTGTCGTTTGAATCATTTCTCTCCCTATCATCATTTTCATCCTCGCTTTCTTTAGCATCTCCATGATCATCTTCATCATCATTTCTCTCCATAGCATCATCTGCATTTTCTCTTGCCTCCACTTCTTCATAATTTCTCTCCATAGAATCATCTGCATTTTCTCTTTCCTCCACTTCTTCACCATCTCTCTTCCTGATATCATCATTTCCCTCTTGAATATCTCCATCTTCATTGTCTGTACTGTCTTTATCTAAGGTGGAAATGTCAATATTTGTTTCATAATAGTAATATAATTGTACTGTATATAATATTCGTACTGTAGCCTACAATGTTATAATTGTATTATTAAATAATATGTCATAATATTATAGCACTACCATCACTCTCCACCTTCAAATCCAGACTCAAAACCTACCTGTTCGCGTGAACACTTTCGGCAACCAACATGCCCTTCCGCGTTTCTCTGATTGGCCGTGCGCGCGCATGAGCCGCGACAAGCTCGCCAGAGGCAGGAATACTAAGCTCCCCCTTAAGCTCCAGGAGAGAGGAGAGAGGCTGAAAACCCGCAGTTCTTGCCCGACTGATGGGAGCCGAATCCCGGATCCGATTTTTCTGATGAATACCCCTAAAACATGGAGGTCCCGAACGCAATTTATACAAATGGAAGTATTGATTGCGCCGTAACGAATCATTAAAAAAATATACCGTTAACTGGAATATGTTGTGCCTTTACACATATGTTGGATTATGTAATTGGTTTCTCATGACAAACCAATAAAAAAATTGGTTATATACTGTTATAGTAAATTAATTGATTGCTGTTTAACGCGTCCGTGTCCAGTCCTTTAGTTTAGCCCCACCGTTCATTGTAAACAATGATGTATGTAGGTACTGTGTGTTGTTGTAGCCACCGGGTAAATCGCGATTTTTTTATTGGTTTGTCATGACAAACCAATTACATAATCCAACATATGTGTAAAGGCACAACATATTCCAGTTAACGGTATATTTTTTTAATGATTCGTTATGGCGCAATCAATACTTCCATTTGTATAAATTGTGTTCGGGACCTCCATGTTTTGGGGGTATTCATCAGAAAAATTGGATCCGGGATTCGGCTCCCATCAGTCGGGCAAGAACTGCGGGTTTTCAGCCTCTCTCCTCTCTCCTGGAGCTTAAGCGGAGTTTAGTATTCCTGCCTGGCTGAGGAGCGCGTCGCGGCTCATGCGCATGCGCGGGCTCGGCCAATCAGAGCAATGCGGAAGGACATCGGCCAATCAGAGCAATGCGGAAGGACAAGTGGGTTGCCGAAAGTATTCACGCTACCTGTTCTCCCAAGCATTCAACCTTCCTTACCCATAGCCACCCTCCTCCAACTCGCCACCATTTCCCCCTGCCCCACGTTCTCTCCTCTCTTTGGTTTTCCCTTACTCTCCTCCCGGCTGTCTGCCCTACTCACTCCCGTATTTGTTATCCGTTACTCGTGGTTTTATGTTTCCTGTGTATTCTTATTGTCCTCCGTTTCCCTGTGGTTCTGTTTCTTTGTTTTTCTTTGTTTCTTTATTTAAAAAAAAAATTTATGTCTATTATCAGCGACTTTGGGTCTTTGAAAAGCGCTTTACAAAATAAATGAATTATTATTTATTATTACTAGCCCTCTTGCCTTGATTGGAATAAAAAGGATCTATGGTTGGTCAATTTAAATGCTGCCTCTCGCAGCATTTTTCAGCTACTTTTTAATATTCTTCCGATTTCTTTCTCTCATTGGCATTCTGTAATCATAGAATATATATAATATAGGCCAATGCTAAACCCACTTTTAAGTTTACTACCACTCTTAAGTTAGCTTTAAAAAGCAATTCACACTGAACTTTAAAGTGCTATGGGTATATTTTGTGCAAATAGTCCAAAAATTATTTGTACACTTTATTTCTAAATTGAGAACACAGGTTAGCATAGAATCAGCTAAGCAAGGTAGCTGTTTAGTTAGCTAGCTACAGTAGTAATACAGCTAGCCTACAGTAGCCTAGGCTAAAACATACTGCCATAAATAAAATCACTGGCAGTGTACATACATTAGTATTTACTTAGTAATCACACACAGCAGTAGGATGCAGGGTTACAGCTCAGACTGCATTAAGCCCTCTGGCATCTGAACATTCAAGAGGGGATGTGTCTAAAACTGAAAACTTAAATGGATGGAATATTGTAGTGACAGGGCTGCTCAGAGTTGTAGCTAACACTTTTGCGTGACATTATTTAACCGTCGGGGCATATGGTCAAGTTTAACCATTGGAGGGGCACCAATGGGCACGTCCTCTAATTTTTGCCACTCAAAAGGGCATTTTAGCGCGATGTTTTCAACTGTGGGGGGGGGGGGGGGGCACATGGTCAAATTTAGACCATTGGAGGGGCACATCCTCTAGTTTTTTCACTCAAAAGGACACTTTTGCGTGATGTTTTTCAACTGTGGGGGCACATGGTCAACTTTAGACCATTGGAAGGGCACCAATGGGCACGTCCTCTCATTTTTGCCACTCAAAAGGGCACTTTAGCGCAATGTTTTCAACTGTGGGGGCACATGGTCAAGTTTAGACCATTGGAAGGGCATCAATGGGCACGTCCTCTAGTTTTTGCCACTCAAAAGGGCACTTTAGGTTTAGCGCAATGTTTTCAATTGTGGGGGCACATGGTCAAGTTTAACCATTGGAGGGGCACGTCCTCTCATTTTCGCCACTCAAAATGGCACTTTAGCGCAATGTTTTCAACTGTGGGGGCACATGGTCACGGTTAACCATTAGAGAGGCACCAATAGGGCACATCCTCAAATTTCTTCCACTCATCAGGGCACTTTTTGCATTATTTAACCGTGGGGCACATGGTCAAGTTTAGACCATTGGAAAAGCACCAATAGGGCACACCCTCTAATTTTTCGCCACTCAAAAGGGCACTTTAGCGCGCGTTTTTCAACCGTGGGGGCACCAGGGGGGGGCGATCGCCCCCCCTGCCGCACCCCTGAGTCCGCCACATACACGTACATACACTAGGGGTGTAACGATGCATCGATTAATCAAAATGCATCGATTCTAATGTGTTCGATTCGATGCATCGATTTGAATATGTTAGAATCGATTATAATCGATTATAATCGAAATAAAAAAATAAAAAACTTTTTTTTTTATATTTTTTTGTGTATTGTTTTTATTGACCTATAGTCCATTCATGCTTTTGGGGAATTAACTGATAGAACATTTATCGAAAATTAATCGAATCGAATCGATGAAGAGATTTCATGATGCATTAAATCGTTGCCTGAATAATCGTAATCGAATCGAATCGTTGTGGGGTCGAATCGTTACACCCCTAACATACACACACAAATGTACATACGTATATTGTAAATCTTGACACTTTTTTTTTAACCCATCCATACAAAAACAAAAACACATAAACAAAAGAGTGAGTAGCAGTATAGATGTTACTGATCCTGGACTGGTAAACCTATCCATCCATAGTATACATCCAATATCCATCCCTACTCGTCCCCACATACATATATACATTTAAAATTTAAAATAAAATAAAATAAAAAGGAAAAAGGACTTGAATTTTCATTATAGGTGTAGGCCTACGGGGTATTCCCCAACAATTGAGTAGTATATCAAAGATAACTCTCTTCCTACTACTACTGCTACTCTAGTTTTCTATTACTGTTTCGTGTTACTTAAATCCTCATCTCAAAGCCTGATCTGTCTGTCGTCTAATACCTTTCCATAGTTTAAAGAAACCCCATCTTTTTTCCAGCATATTTTCATTCTTATTAATTTGGTAAGTTACCCTTTCCTCTACAGTTTCTAACCACTTGTTTACTTTGGGAGATTCAAGTTTTTTCCAAGCTGTTGTTATTTGCTTAAGTGCTGCAGCTCTCAAAATAAAAAAAGGTATAATTCTTCTTTTTGTAGGTTTTTGGAGCGTGTTCCTAACAGTATATCTTGTTTTTCTAGATACCCCACTTTCTCGAACATCTGTTCCATTATATGTAAAATATCTAACCAGTAGATTATTAAATTATGAAATTAAATGTTTATCATCAACTATCCAGTTAGTATTTATATTGTAACGTTTGGCCACTTTAAATCATTGAGAGAGAGAGAGAGAGAGAGAGAGAGAGAGAGAGAGAGAGAGAGAGAGAGAGAGAGAGAGAGAGAGAGAGAGAGAGAGAGAGAGAGAGAGAGAGAGAGAGAGAGCGCGTTTGAGTTTGAGCGTTCTGATGTGCCGTAGTTGACCACACCATGATGGCATTTTGTCAACACAGTTGGAACCTGGAGGAAGCGATATAAAGAAACAAATTGCCAATAAATGTGAAGTTATCTTTGAACCTCTGTTGTCAAGCCTCATCAATATACCCCCCCCCCCATTTCCTCACTAATGGAACTGGTGTTGCCGAGTCATGTTAGTTAGTTAGATAGTTTAGCGTTAGCTGAGCGGCTAACAGCGGCTAACTGGCTAACGTTAGCCAGTTGTCTCCTCGACTTCCACTGTTTGTTGATAAGTGTGACGCGGCTCTCACCTTCCGTAGTAGCAAAGCAAAGATAGTCTCTGCTGCTGAGTGCTGACAGAAGTGGATGAGAGGAAATTATATGAATAAATCGGTTTTGACCGATGCAAAGACGCTACAACAGATGCATCGCAAGCTCAACCTGAATTGTAGCCGATGCGCACTTTTTCCACCGGTGCACTCGCATCTTGAAGGTTTATGCCGGTGCACCGATGCGAATCGGTGAATCTTAACATCACTACCCCAAATGTATATGAGAAGTGGTCCTCAGTGGTCCTGAGACAACAAGGTTTCTATCAGAGCTCCTCAGAGTGTTAAAGAGTTGCTGCTTGTGTCATTTGCTCTGACATGTCTCACCAGAGACTCAACATGAGGAGCAGTGAACAGCATACATGGTGCACTATAGAGTTGCCAACAATCATGGTGACACCAACAACTGAGACCCTGATAGAGGTAGAGGTGCCATCACCACCATCAACAGCAACAGCCGAGACCCTGATAGAGCTAGAGGTGCCATCACCACCATCAACAGCAACAGCCGAGACCCTGATAGAGCTAGAGGTGCCATCACCACCATCAACAGCAACAGCCGAGGAGGCAGCTACTCCACTCATACCCCTCTGAGGAGAGCAGAGGAGGCAGCTACTCCACTGATACCCCTCTGAGGAGAGCAGAGGAGGCAGCTACTCCTGATCCCGGGCGGAATGTAGCAGAAGGAAATGCCTTCGCACAGCAACTGTGACAAGTGTTTTTTGACAGAGCTCGGCCTCTGGCTGCATCACCATGACACACAAGCAACTGTTGAGTAGATCTGAAGTCTGCCGTGCATCTCACATGAACTGTGTGTGTGAGTGTATGAATAGGATATAACAAATGCATGCTCCTTTCCTTGTCGTCAGAGTGGGGAGAAGGGTAAAACTCCATGAGAACAACATTATATTCTTAGGGACAATGGCAGGGTTTGGCCTTAGAATGGCACTGCTACCATCACCGTTGATGACCAGGCATGGTTGGACTGACAGAGCTTACAGTTCGGTGACTCGCTTTGCCGATGTGATGGCCAAAAGAAACATTGCCTTAACCTCTTAAGCATCGGACTGTCCGACGGCGGGCCGTCACGCACTTGCGTTCACGTCGCAGCACTTTGCTCTCGTCTCTTGGCTCCGGGCTGCATTTTCGCCGATCATCCAATACATTGTTGGAAAGTTGCCTTTCGATCGTCACCACACTCAACCTATTGCATGATTCCATTCTCGAGATACAAGACGAAACATTCGGCGAGCGCCATTTGACAAGCCATTTAGATGAGTGACCACGTCCAGTTGTGAGCGGTCCTGAACTGACCAGTCACCGCTGATGGCAAAAATTATTGACCACCATTGTAGCCAAGGAGCGTCTACTCCGAAAGCGATCCCAGACGAGCGCTGACAGTGGGGGAAGGTGACACAAGAAGACAAATATGTCTATTGTTTTGACTAGAGCATCGGAATTAATGGCAGCAGATGGCCATTTTGGATAATCATGCTGAATTTTTACTGGTACACACATTACAAAAACCTTTGTAAAACATTCATTTTGCGTGGTATTTTTATAAACTTTGGACCTGTACTACATAAGACTTCAGAACCATTATGTTTTCCAGCTCCTACCTCTCAGCTGGAATTTAAAAACAGGTATCTGGCAACCAGTAAAAATAAATGTGAGTACACAAAACTTTTACTTCAGTGTGTTAAAACCTCTGTTACACTATTTCATTAGCACTCAAAGTGATTTCTCCTTATTGTGTAAGACACTTCAGAATGTTACCTTTCAAATGAGACCAGACTCATGCATGTGCTATTAGTATAAAGTATAATAAATCGCAAATTACTTTGGGTATGCAATCATCAAAAACTAAAATAGCCCCATTTTTGCCCGATTGCTTAAGAGGTTAAAAGACTGCCTAATGAGGCCTGTTCCAAAGGCTCAAATGGGGGTCAGACTATGTAATACTAGAGAGAGTTCCTGTTGTAAAACACACTTGACTGGTTTAAGGTGCCTTGCAGAAAGCAGTTGACCAGTGGATGGCTGAAAAGAGGTTCATCGTCAAAACCCATGCTGAGATTGCTGAGCTATATCTCACCAACCAGTCAGTCAGCCAGCTAGTCTATCAGGCAGCCAGCCAGTCAGCCAGTCAGCCAGCCAGCCAGCCAGCCAGCCAGCCAGTCAGCCAGGTTGTCAGCCAGCCAGCCAGCCAGTCAGCCAGCTAGTCAGCCAGCCAGCCAGTCAGCCAGCCAGCCAGCCATTCAGTTAGTCAATCACCAGCCAGTCAGTCAGTCAGTCAGTCTGGCTACAGTATAGTTTATCTCTAATACAATTTTCAAAACACTGAGTCTCCTGAACGTCAGCAAAACAAAGGAGATGATTGTGGACTTTAGGAGGTCTTAGCATCGACGGGGCACCGGTTGAGAGAGTGAACAGTTTTAAGTACCTCGGAGCCCACATATCCGAGGACTTGACATGGACCACACACATTGACAGTGTTGTGAAGAAGGCACGACAACGCCTCTACTTCCTCAGGCGCCTAAGGAAGTTCCAAGTCAGTCAGAAGATCCTTAAGAACTTCTACTCATGTACAATAGAGCATCCTGACTGGCAATATCACCTCCTGGTTTGGGAATAGCACCGCACAAGACCGTAGCAGACTACAGAGAGTGGCAGGTTCAGCCGAACGCACAATTGGAGGGGGGCTTCCCACTCTCCAGAACATTTACAACAAGCGGTGCAGGGGTAAGGCTAAGAGAATTATCAAGGACTTCAGCCACCCAAACAACTGCCTCTTTGAACTGCTGCGGTCAGGCAAGCGATACCGGAGTCTCATGACAAGCACAGAAAGACTCAGAAGAAGCTATCCCCAGGCCATCAGGTTGCTCAACGAACAATAACACTATGCAACAACCATCAAATGCACTCACAACACACACATCCACACGTACACACTCACTTTAAACAAACAACACACTGCAGCACCCACTCTCCACACTTTAGAACACCTAAACACACTTTATATTTATTGGTAATGGATTTGCACTACAACCCATACCTCAGTACACCTTACTGTAAATTGTACCTAAATTGTACCTCATCCCATTTCTGCTTTGCACTATATAGTATATTGTATATTAGTATATTGCATAGTATATTGTATATTGTATGGTAACTCAGTTACTTCTATTCTGCATTGAACATTGTACATATGTATATACTGAACACTGTGTCTACGTACGTGACTTTTTTACTTCTATTTTTACATGCTATACTATTTTATTTCATACTTATCTTTTGTCTAGCACAGTCTCTGGAGCGTTACAGAAAGAAGCATTTTGTATAAAAGTATTCTGTACTTCTGTATGACAACTATTAAAGAAACTTGAAACTTGAAGAGCAGGTTAAGAACATGCTTTAGTTTCTAAAGTCATTAATATTCTTATCAGAACTGGTCCCTGAGAAGCCATGGACAGTGGACACTGACCGCTTCTGTCCTCACACACACGCACACACGCACACACGCGCGCACGTACACACACACACACACACACACACACACACACACACACACACACACACACACACACACACACACACACACACACACACACACACACACACACACACACACACACACACACACACACACACACACACACACACACACACACACACACACACATATCTGGGCTTAGTTAGACACAGGGTCACCTCTTGTCTTCAACCTTCTGTTACTCTCTGTCTGACCTGCCAGCACACACACACACACACACACACACACACACACACACACACACACACACACACACACACACACACACACACACACACACACACACACACACACACACACACACACACACACACACACACACACACACACACACACACACACGCACACACATGCACACACACACACACACACGCACACACACGCACACACATGCACACACATGCACACAAACACGTACACACAGTGTCTGACATTTCTCACCTTGGTGGGAAAAAGATGTTCAAGGATTTATTTTATTTTCTATCAGCATTTATTTATTTTTAAGCTCCATCCTGCAGCTCTGCATGCTGACGTCACCCAGAGAGAGGACAGCAGACCTCTAGTGAACTGCAGCTCTGCTCCTGACGTCACCCAGAGAGAGGACAGCAGACCTCTAGTGAACTGCAGCTCTGCTCCTGACGTCACCCAGAGAGAGGACAGCAGACCTCTAGTGAACTGCAGCTCTGCTCCTGACGTCACCCAGAGAGAGGACAGCAGACCTCTAGTGAACTGCAGCTCTGCTCCTGACGTCACCCAGAGAGAGGACAGCAGACCTCTAGTGAACTGCAGCTCTGCTCCTGACGTCACCCAGAGAGAGGACAGCAGACCTCTAGTGAACTGCAGCTCTGCTCCTGACGTCACCCAGAGAGAGGACAGCAGACCTCTAGTGAACTGCAGCTCTGCTCCTGACGTCACCCAGAGAGAGGACAGCAGACCTCTAGTGAACTGCAGCTCTGCTCCTGACGTCACCCAGAGAGAGGACAGCAGACCTCTAGTGAACTGCAGCTCTGCTCCTGACGTCACCCAGAGAGAGGACAGCAGACCTCTAGTGAACTGCAGCTCTGCTCCTGACGTCACCCAGAGAGAGGACAGCAGACCTCTAGTGAACTGCAGCTCTGCTCCTGATGTCACCCAGAGAGAGGACAGCAGACCTCTAGTGAACTGCAGCTCTGCTCCTGACGTCACCCAGAGAGAGGACAGCAGACCTCTAGTGAACTGCCGGCGCCATTTTTCCCCCTCGAGTTGCTTCTACTGCAGTTGAAAATAGTAAAGTAATAAATAGTACCTGCAGTTCACCAGAGGTCTGATATTCTCACAGACACAGGACATGTTGGTACGTTTTATGTCTGATTATCATGTGTCCTCCTCACAACAGAATGATAGGATTCAGGTAAAAAATCTGAGGTTATTCTCTTTTTGTGGATATGATGATAAAATAAAATGTATATACATACATCTATAAAAAGAAATACATCAATAAACACGTTCTAATAGGACACGTTAGCAAGGTCATATAACCTGATCATCTGTCATTCAGGGCGACAGTGGCTCAGGAGGTAGAGCGGTTGACTGGTCATCTGAAGGTTCCTGTTCCGATTCCGGCTCCTCCCGGCAGTGTGTTGAAGTGCCCTTGAGCAAGACACTTAACCCCTAACTGCTCCCGATGAGCAGGTTGTCGCCTCTGCCCATAGACGGCGGGTAAGGAAGGCTAGGGTAGGCTAAGCCTTCCCAAATCTTGAAAAGGATATATAATATATGTGCGCAGCATTATATAGGCTACTATACTGTGTGTGTGTGTGTTGTCGCTGCAGCCCCCAGGTTGATAATTCAGCAAGGTGATTATGGGTAGGCTTAGGTTAAAACATTATTTTATTAATTTGTGTGTCACCGCCCCCCCCCCCCCCCCCCCGCTAAATAACTCATTGTTACGCCATTTTGTAAAAAAAATAAAAAAATTATATGTTCGGCACCTGCCGCCTATGCCTCTGCCATCGGTATGTGAACGTGTGAGTGAATGGGTGAATGTGAGGCACAAGTTGTAAAGCGCTGTTTGATCTGATTCCAAGTTTCCTTTGGGATTTCCTTCAGGATAGTGCTTTTCGGGGACCCACATGTATGAATGAATGAATGATCATTGCATTTATATAGCGCTTTTTTCTAGACAGACTCGAAGTGCTTTTTTACAATGTAGGGTGGAAATTCACCACCACTGGCCACCAAATTACTCACTTTTCAAAATGATCTGTAATCAGATTACAGTATGTTTACAGTAACATACTGTATTTTCAGAAATTCCACCTAAAGGTACATGCCCAAGTAAATGGAAGATTGCTCCACTTCTACAGGTGAATAACATCATGAAAACATTGAGGTTACGCTCACTGAGCTCATTCAGCACCTTCTTGAGATCAAGTGTACAAAAGATCGAAGCAAATGAATAAAGGGAAGATGATTAAACAGAAGGATTTGTAGATACAGTAATAAACTATAATCCATTTGAATTATAAATTCATATTTGACCTTGAACTTGACCTTGACCTTATTATGGCCAAATCATACATCTATGGATAGGGGAAAAGCTCCTCTTTCCAATGGCAGTATTAAATCTGGATTTAGTTATTTCCTCGCGGTTTTACGATAAAAGTAGGGCTGTCAGTTTATCGCGTTAATTAGATTAATTCATTACACAGCAAATTATCCCTTTATGAAAATTAACTCAAAATTAATTTTAAATATTTATTTTTCTTTTTTTTCTTTTTTTAAATCTCATTCATTCCATAAGAACGTAGAATAAACATTTACAAACTTTGTTCTTTGTTCTTGGTATCTGATTCTAGGGACATCTATGGATCTCAGGGAATGTATTCCCAGTGTCAGAAATACTGTGTCTGTTACTAGGCTTGAGTAAATTGTAATGAACCAAAATGAGAATATCAATTCAATTCTTTTTTCTTCCTTTTTTTTTTACTGTGAATTCTGCCATCCGGACGCATGCAATTTGAAATATGATTATAGAATATAAAATATCAGGCCTAAAATGGTTATGCGATTAATTAGATTAATTAATTACAAATCCTGTAATTAATTAGATAAAAAAATGTAATCGCCTGATAAAAGAGATATAATTATAATTTTTTTTATACATTCTTATTTTCGGTAAATCTTAAAAAAAATATATATACACTTTGACTGCTGTTTTGTTAGGGTTAAGGTCTTTACTCTTGGCTACATTTGAAAAAGACACAACATTAACCTCTTAACATCCTCTTGAGGACGATTTGCCGACCTCTACCGGCTCGGGTGTGCATTTATTTTAATACAATATATAGAATTAAAGCCCTATTTGTTCGTTCAGCGGTTCTCGAGTTACATGCCGATATGTGAGGCGTGTGCCAAAGTACACGGCAGAGTACAAAGTACACAGGGCTCTAGCTCCGTCAATCATTTGGAGATCTCGAAGATTTTTGGACAGGGTTGTAGCCAATGAGTGTGGCTTTCCAATGATACCCCACGTGGGGATCTAATACGGTCTGTATTGATCGATTTATGATAAAAACAGCAGGGTTCCCAGATTTGGTTAACAATTATTTGTAATCATATTACTATAATCTAGTTACTTGTAATCTGTTATTTTGCAGCCCAGTCAATATTTACATTAACATTGTCAACCCCCAGAAAAAGGTTATGTTTGAAATTCACTCTTATTTCATTTAATTAAACATTTATTTCCCAGTCGTGTTCCTCCCTGAGGCTCTAACTACTGCAATGCACTGCTCGCTGGCCTCCCGGCCACTGCCACTAAGCCTCTTCAACTCATTCAGAACGCAGCGGCCCGCCTGATCTCAAACCTACCGAAGTCGGCCCATGTCACCCCACTTCTTAGGGACCTGCACTGGCTCCCCATTGCTGCACGAATCCGCTTCAAGGCCCTCGACCTAGCATACCGTGCGGCAAAGGGAACCGCTCCCGCCTACCTCCGGTCAATGGTCTCTAACTACACACCCTCAAGACCCCTACGCTCTGCATCTTCTGGCCGCCTCAGACCTACTCCTATCCAAGCTCCGGGAGGGTCATCAAAGAGAAGTCGCCTATTCTCAGTCCTTGCCCCACAATGGTGGAATGAACTACCCACCCCAGTTAGGACAGCCGAATCACGTCCAATATTTCGCCGTCGACTAAAGACGCACTTCTTCAACCATTATCTGAATTAAAAAAAAAAAAACTATAAAAAAAAAAAAAAAAAAATCTAACCCTAACTAACCGTACTGTCATGCACTTGTCCTAATAAACTAACCTACACTGTAGCACTCAACACTTTGATGAACATTGTTACTCAGCTGATAGAGTTGTGCCCTTCCTGATGGCTTGTCGTACAGAACTTGTAAGTCGCTTTGGATAAAAGCGTCAGCTAAATGACTAAATGTAAATGTAAATGTAAACTAGTGCTATTTCTTTTTATAATCCATGTAGGTTCATTCAGGTTTAATTAACACATTAAAGACTGTCCTCTGATGACATCATTCTGTGGACAAATCCTAACTCAATTAATTCTGAAGAACCATATAACCTCTGTTTTTGAAAGGTTTTTGATGGCCCATTCTGTTGAAAGGTCAATCCAACTTGTGAATGTGATATACTGTATCACGAGAAACTACTGAACCTCTACTGTCTTTACTCTACCTCGACATTTAATATTAAGCTTGTGAATGTGGGTGACCTAAGAAGTAATGACTATTTCTAGGGCTTGATAGTCTTCAGCATTGTGTATATCTGTTTGTTTTGTCCTAAAGTTGTAGACTGTGAACAAATTCCGCTTAACCGCCTACTGTTTATTGTATATTGTTTCCCCCCCCCCAAAGAAATGTGTGGTCAAGGTGTTAGGCAAGACCGAATTCTAAGAGTGGTCAAGAGCACTCTTACCCAGATAAGAAAAAAAGCTTACCATTGGTCAATTGCCCCCAAATATGACTTTAAAAACCCAGAATATTTAAATTATAATTATTATTATTATTATTATTATTATTATTATTATTATTATTATTATTATTATTATTATTATTATTATTATTATTATTATTATTATTATTATTACTTGTTGTGTGCGTTCTGCTTCTGAAATAGATTATATATTGCTGTTAGAACAGTTAGATGCTCTGGCCGCACGCATAGAACGCATATTTAGAGATCATCTAGATCAGGGGTTCTCAAACTTTTTTATACCACAACCCCATTTTATGTAGGATTTCTTTTGGCGACCCCACACTTAATGTATCGCGTAATTTCAACGTGGAAATAAGGAATATCTGTCACGGTTTGGGTGTGGTGGTGGTGATAGGAGCAGACAAGACCAGGCGGGTAGCTCGTCAAATTAGCTTTAATTTATAGAATAAACTAAAGCACAACAAACAAAAGTACTTTCAAAACACAAAAACAAAACCTCTCAGCCAATGCTGTCAGAGGGCAAAAACTAAACTAAAGGTTACACAAGAAAACACTAGCATGGAAACACTTACTTAACTTTAACATGAACGGGGTAACAACGGTAGTGGAACCAACAGGAAAAGATACGACACGGCATCCAGGAAATGAAAGCAAGGGTGGGATCCAGGGTGGGATCCAGGGTGGGTGGGTGTTGGGTGCTAACTGAGGTGGCCGGGGAAAGGGGCCAGGGAGAAGGGGACAAGGGGCAGGAGGCTGGTAGTCTCCTCGGGGGCAGTAGCAGGGACCTCCTCTGGGGCAGGAGCAGCGACGTCCTCTGGGATAAGAGCGGGAGCAGGTGTCTCCTCGGGGGCAGGAGCTGGAGCAGGAGTCTCCTCGGGGGCAGGAGCGGGAGCAGGTGTCTCCCCGGGGGCAGGAGCAGGAGCCTCCGCTGGGACAGGAAACACAGGCCTGGATGGAAGGGAGGCCCCGTGGCGTCGGGGCTGTACTAGCCGTAGAGGCTGTGCTAGAGGCCATGCTAGCTGTAGGGGCCATGCTAGCAGTAGGGGCTATACTAGCAGTAGCTGCAGCGTGTATATTTTCCCTAACGGAGTTGCACTTCCGCGTTCGGTTTGCGCAATCTGATTGGCCACTGACGTTTCTCTCAGCGCCAATCGCGTTACTCCTAACAAACTGGTTAAGCTTGGCGACTCTTTCGAAGTCGCTCTCTTTCGAAGTTGGTTACGGTTAGGGTTAAGGTTAGGGTTAGGGTTAGGGTTAGTTGGTTAAGGTTAGGGTTAAGGTTAGGGTTAGTTGGTTAAGGTTAGGGTTAAGGTTAGGGTTAGGGTTAGTTGGTTAAGGTTAGGCTAACAGCCTGCTGGCGCGATTGTTAGGAGTAACACGATTGGCGCTGAAAAAAACCTTCAGTGGCCAATCAGTTGCGCAAGCCGAACGCGGAAGTGCAACTCTGGTAGGGAAAATATACACGCAGCCGGGCTCGTATTGCCATCTCTGCGTTGTGTTAAAGTTCGACCCCTGAGTGAGTCTCGAACCTGGGTCTCCCGCGCCATGGGCGACATCGCAGACCAGTATACCAAGAGGTGAATTCACCTTTTGGTAACGTGTCTGCATGCCTTTTATGGGTGGATGAGTTTACTTGCAGTACCGCTACGTGCCACAGTCACTTCACAACACTTGAAGTCCATCGTGACTGTGGATATACTCACGGACCTCCGTTACACATACACTCCTGCTTTCCCAAGTAACAGCTTACGCATCAATGCACTTTGTGCACTCTGCTTCAGTATTTTCATTTTCCTTGCATCTTCTTGCAAGTGACAACTGTTGTCATATTTTCTGAGGCTTTTACACACAGGTCCGCGTTTTGACAGGTCCCGCGGAGGTGTGTGTGTGTGTGTGTGTGCGCGCGCTGTGGCAGGTGGCCAGGAGCGCGCAACTAGACGGTATAAATATGGAATATTAATACAGTCTATTCCACTATATAGCTATAGGTGCTGTATGCTGACAATACATTTGAATCTGATCTAATTTTGATCCGTCGCAAAGCGCTCCCATGCTACCTGTTGAATACAGAGATCAGCTCATGCAGACCCATGTTTTGCACACGCCTCATTCGCTTTATTAGGAGCAGGCGGGGCGTGTCTGTATGCAAATTAATTGAGCGCGAACGCACATTTCAGTTTATGAATGAGTGGGATTCATCATTCAACACACCTGGGTAAGAACAGATTTGGACGTTAACTAATTCTGCGCTAGAGGGCGCTAGTACGCCATCGCTTTAATCAATGGGGGGACTGCGAGACTTGCGAGTGCTTAAAATATATCTTATATTATAGCTATGGGTCTAATACACCCCTCGATTGCTTCCAGTCAACATGTACAAAACAGATTGTTTTTTCATCCGTACATTTCCGTTTTTATACCGTTTTGAATATGAGTATAGTTTTGGTGATTCTTAGTAATCCCAGGAAAAGACGCGATAATAGCCCTTTAGTGGAATACACTAAACACATTGTCATTTTTCGCCTGATTATCGAATCTTTCTAAAATCAACACTAGATTATCATTATTATCCTTCCTCATGCATACATGAAATGGCCCTCATAGCGGGGTGCTCACCCCGCCACCTCCTGCACTCAACGGTAAACAGCCACACACACACACAGACAGCGTCGATCGCGGTAGAAAGAAATATCAGATCAACGCAAGATTTTATATATAGAGTCCTTACCTGGGCCCTCATTCATCAACGTGGCGTGGAAAATGTTCTATTTCCACACGTAAGCACAGAATTTAGAATCAGTGCACGCACAGAAATATTGGGATTCATCAACCGTGCGTACACAGGTCCTATGCTCCTCCGTGTTGATGAATACCACTTTGTTCTACCGTCAATGCTCGTGCATGATTATCCATATATGGTCATGAAAGTGATGAAACACCCCCCATGGGATGTGAAATAATGGACTGACCCGAGCGGAACTCTGAGAAACTTCACGGAGATTGTTCACTGCTGTCGAACCAAGAAGACACAACGCGTGTTATGGGATAAATAAAAGGCGGACTTGTAAACGGTGATGTCAGATATCAACGGCTCCCTAAGACCATTGCTGCAATTCTGCCTGGACAGCTCAAAATACTAATAAAGACCGTTCGTTGACCACTGTTTGGCGTTGGTTGTGTGTCATTATAACCGTGCTGTAATATGAATGCCTTTATTAGTTGTGTTCGATTGGCTATATGATTTTTAGAGGCATCTATTTTGTTGTCGGTATTACCGACAACAAAATAGATGCCTCTAAAAATCATATACTATTAGGTAGCCTATATGAATTACATATAATAGCAGCCATAGCCTACATTATGCAACAGTAACTTGCGCATACCAGTGTATGCGACGGACCAGTGTATACCTTATATCATATCATATTCATATAATAGTTTACTCTATCAGCATACCAGCATGTAATATGTTCTTTGTTAGAACTCAACTCGTTATTATTTTGCACATAGATTGCAGAAATACGGGAACGTTTTGATTTACATTAAAAGGCTTTGACATTGTATAACTAAATACGTGGAATTCTGTAAGCATAATACAAGTCATATCACCCACACGATATGCTCTGTGTCCAGAGCATGTATGCTTTTCATTCATTTAAGACACATTATTGCAAGGGTTTTGTAATATACATACACCCTGGTGTCATTGCAATGCGTTTTTTATTCTTTCTTATACAGTAAAAAGGGGGAAGAACACTATATCGTGGGTGTTCATATGACTTGTATTCTGCTTACAGCTTCGAAATTCCACTTGTTTCGTTTAACGTAAAGCCTTTTAAATATAATCAAAACGTTCCCGTGTTTCTGCGGTCTGTGCGAAAAATAATAACAAGTTGAGCTACGCGGAGCGCAGTCAGTCAGTACACCCCGTATATTCCGATAACGCTATATAAACCATGCTGCATTCATTCTGAGAGAAAGATCTATTATTCCAAATGCTATTTATAGGGTTTTGACCATAATTACACTACTGTTGCTATTTTACAATGAACTATAATGAATTACGGTTCATACAGAACATGCCAGTGTTGAAACTAATGCACAGAAGCTCATTTCCTTGTTGTAATAATATATTCTACCACTGGGCGTCAGCTAAGTGTGCTCCGACCTGTGCGTACACATAAGCACGGAGTCAAGTTTAAGTTGAAATTGATGAATCCCACTCTTTGCTTAGAAATGGTCGTACGCACAGGTTAAGCACAAATCTGTGCGTAAGACACGTTGATGAATGAGGGCCCTGGTCTCTGATATAATGCAAAAGAAATAATCCAATTATCTGATCGCCATTCCAAATACTGCTTGTGGAGGTCCGTCCCACATTACTGAGCGTTACACATGAACGGGCGGGCGGGGTTAGTGTACCATGCCATTGTTGTAAATGCCTGCCTCGTCTGAGTATTTAAACCCTGCCCGCACAGCTCGGCCCACGAAAATAAACTACACCATTTCTAATAGAGTGCAATACCAGCTGGAAGGCGTAGGCGGCGGTATTTGCCCTTTTACGAGCTCAGACCCATTCCCAATGATAACATCAGGCTGGATGGATGAAAATGAATGGATATAGCTAATAAAAGAAATAACGATTAAAACCCGACTTTACTCGTGATTGGCGCTGAATGAGTTAAGAACGGGTTGATGAATGCGGTGGTGGCTTTTCTTATTTTTCTCTTAACAGACGGTTAAGATGTCATGCTAAGATGTGTACTGTCCTGTACTTTAGTAGAACTACAGTATGACTACTATAGGGCAGCGCAGTATCTGTGATCTCCTAATAAAATATATATATAGAATAATATAAGCCTACTGTTCATTTATTATGCACTACTATACAGTATACTATACATGCAAAATTAATCGTTCCAGCAAAGTAGACTTTGTCAATACTGAATGACATGCACGCTTGTCAAGAGCCAATCGCGTAGTAGGTTGGGAAATATCGGACCTGTCACCTGTCATCGCTCTCTGAAAGGTCCCTGTGGCTAAAAGCCGCGTGTGCTTAGAACTTGTAGGTGTGGAGGCACAGGATTTGACCGGCGTGTGTTGTGTCTGAGTTGAGGCTCCAGAGTATTGCATACATCTAAAAGGACCGTTCTTGGCAATCTGAAACGGCCACTCATCTGGCTCTGCAAATAGATCTAGACAGCTATGCGTTCTATGCCTACGGCCTGGGCGGCCAGAGCATCTAACTGTTTTTTTTTTTTTTTTTTTACTTTGGCCATTCCCCTGGCTCTTTTATGTGTTTATCACATTTATTCTGGTCAAGGATGACCGACAGAAACAGGCTGAAAGGGTTCAGATGGGGGGAAGACACTCTGGGAAAGGCACGGCTGCAGTCCGGGATTCGAACTCGCTAAACCCCAGATCCGTGACGAGCACGGTTGTCCACGGCGCCGAAATAGCGCTCGCGGTACGTGGTGAGCTACTGGAGCTCCCTCATCTAACTGTTCTAACAGCAATATATAATCCATTTCAGAAGCAGAACGCCAGCGCCAGGGATTAGCCGGGTCCCGTTCTAGCTATGCCACGCTTTAAAGATAGAAGTGCGTCACCTTGTTTGTAGAGCTATATCTATATTCTATATTATAGCTATGGAGACAATACTATAGTAATTTGACAATGACTTTCTTCCGTCGAACATGGAAAAAAGAGAAATTTTTTTCATGCATACGTTCGTGCGTTATCCTGTGGTTAATATAAGTATAGTTTAGGAGTGATCCGGGATAATTCATGAAACGCTGAGTTATAGGCCGCTACATGTATTCTACTATAAGCGTTGGCGTTTCTTGCCTGGACACGCTACTATTTCCAAATCAAATGTATATAATACGTATTATGTTTCATCATGAATGCATGAAAGGGGGGAGGGCGGGTCGTTTTTTTTATGCTTTGATGGCAGTAACGGCATTTGTGTTGAACACTACAGACGCTGATCAGTTGGATGAATATCAAAACATTGTTGGATCAAGCAGAAATTTATGTCAGATAGTCCTTACCTTTGGTTGGGGGTATTCCAAAAGAATATTCCAATTGTCTGATCGCGATTTCCAGTATTGGTGTCCATCTGGTCCCGGACATAATTTGGCACAACTTATGGATCGAGTGTGCTAGATGCGTTTCAAAGTGGTCAGATGAAGCGACTTACTCGGCTCCGTCTAAATATAGTGCCCGGAGACATTTGAGTACTGCACTCTCGATACTGCCACCTGGCAGGATCTGGCCGGTACTGCACCCTCTGGGTCCCAGTATGCCTTTTAACGGCAACATACAGGTCTGTGACATTGAATAGAATATTAAAATCGAAAAAAAGAAAAAACGATCAAATAACAAGTTTACTCGTTGCTGGCGCTCAACCGCTGGCGGCAACTCGTTGTTGGCACAGAAAGTGTTAACAGGCTAGCACATCAAAACGCCTGTCGATTGCATACCCCAAGTAATTTGCGATTTATTATACTTTATACTTATAGCACATGCATGAGTCTGGTCTCTTTTGAAAGGTAACATGCCTTTTGTCCTTTGTAATGATTCTCTACCAGGAGCTTTCATACCGTGGTGTTGTTGAGGCCTGGGACTGTGAGTGGTGCACATGTTGACTGTTGTTGTTGAGATGTCAAGTATAGATTGAATTGGTCTTACACAAAGTGCCATGCCATTGAGCCACTGAATGATGCAGAGTGACTGAATGAGTGAGTGAATAAACACGTGAGTTGTTTTGTTTTATTGTTTTATTGTGGATCCCCATTAGTCTACACCAAAGTGAGACTACTCTTCCTGGGGTCCTGAGTTAGTGACATAACATTGCTGATCATAGAGGTGCTTTGCAAAAAAATGTAAAATGCTTGCTTTCACCACAGTCATACACAGTGGCATAGTACTGAACAATATAACTAAAATTGTTTATAGCCAACAGGGGGAGATGATAGATTATCATCAACAACCCTAGTATTGTATCTTTATTATATCAGGGAAAGCCTGCAGGTTTGCAGTCTCTACAAAACGAAACAAAGATACAACCTTTTGCCATGCAAAGAGAGCCTCGTATTATCAGTAAACCTACTGTACAATTGGGTGTACATGATCTTGTAATATTGGTGCTGGTGCTTTTCTGTGTTTCCATCAGCAATAGCTACCAGTGTGTGTGTATGTGTGTGCAGTGCACTGAAAGTACCAGGTTTGTGTGTCATTGCGACACACAATATGACCAGCAGAGGGGTATAGTGATGCAATGCATACAGTGTGTGTGTGTGTGTGTGTGTGTGTGTGTGTGTGTGTGTGTGTGTGTGTGTGTGTGTGTGTGTGTGTGTGTGTGTGTGTGTGTGTGTGTGTGTGTGTGTGTGTGTGGTGTGTGTGTGTGTGTGTGTGTGTGTGTGTGTGAGTGAGGATCAGATGTCTCTGTGAGAACTGGAAGATGTGATAAAGCTGGTAAAGTGAGGACATTAGGGTTAGGTCAAGGTAAGGTTAAGAATTAGGTTACGGTTAGGTTAAGGGTTAGCTTAAGGTAAGCATTAGGGTTAGGTTAAGGTAAGGTCATGGGTTAGGTTAGGTTAAGGTAAGGGTGGGGTTAATGTTAAGGGTTAGGTTAAGGTAAGAGTTATGGTTCAGAATGTACTAATGTAGTGATGAGGTTGAAATTTAAGGTAAGGGATTAGGGAATGAATGTGACAATAAATGTCAGTGTGGCTGTGTGCACGCATGTGTTTACACTATGTGTCCAGCAGAGGGATACAGTGGTGCAGTGAACCTCCATATCATCCTTTCCCTGCACCGCTCAGCACCACTTTCACTGTGTGTGGTGCTCCATATGTTTCTGATCTGAGGCCCCTCCCACTCAGAGCTAAAACCAGCAAGGCAGCGTGGAACCTTGGTAGTCATGGCAACACCACTCTTGACTCCCGGCCCCCCCACTCCTCCCCTCCCCTTCCGTTACACGGCAACCGTCTCTAAGCAACCCCTCCCTCCCTCTCTTTCGCTCTCTCTTTCATTCTCCTCCCTAATACTCTCCCTTTCTCTCCCCCCTCTCAAACACACACACTATTTCTCTCTCTCTCTCTCTCTCTCTCTCTCTCTCTCTCTCTCTCTCTCTCTCTCTCTCTCTCTCTCTTTCTCTCTCTCATTTGCTGTTGCCCTAGCCAAATTGTATTACCCAAATGATACAGGGAGAGAGAGGGGAGGGGATTAGAGGTAGAGAAGATAAAAGGGAAATTATGGATAGAAAGAAGGGAGAGAGAGGAGTGGGTTAGTAGAGGAGAGGAGGAGAGCAGAGGAGAGAGGAGGAGAGCAGAGGAGAGGAGGAGAGGAGGATGGCAGAGGAGAGGAGAGGATGATAGTAGAGGAGAGGAAGAGAGCAGAGGAGAGGAGGATAGCAGAGGAGAGGAAGATAGCAGAGGAGAGGAGAGCAGAGGAGAGGAGAGCAGAGAGGCAGATAGCAGAGGAGAAGAGGGAAGCAGAGGAGAGGAGGAAAGCAGAGGAGAGGAGGAGAGAGGAGAGAGAAGAGAGAATAGGAGATGAGGAGAGAGAAGAGACAATAGGAGAGGAGGGGAGAGAATAGGAGGGAAGAGAATAGGAGAGGAGAGAGGCCCTTGGTGTAGAATGACATCAACATCATTGTAGAATGACATCAACATCATTGTCAATCCAGAGATGCATTAATGACTAACCACTAGCCTATATTTAGTCTGTTAAGGAAAAGCGACACAGAATGTTTTATGTTAGAGGTAGAAACTTCAGAATGTTTTAGAAGAAACATAATTTATAGTCTCTGACAATTTGAAACTTTCACATTAGCATGCCAGGCCAGTAGATGGCGATAATGTATCATAAAACGTTGTCATCAAACACCAGAGAAGAACACAAGCTCTTTCTTGAGTGGCGGGTTAATCAAATAATATTCACACAGTGTTACAACCCCTTCCACTCTGTCTCCATTGTTCGCCTAGTATGTTGTTGTGTTGACAGGTACTGGAGGTGGGCGTGGCTGGAGCGCTAATCAGCACAATGGGAAACAACTGGGCCCGGTGTTCCCATGCTCCCTGTTAAAACACTTGCAGAGCTTAGTTGCTGGGCGCTCTCCTCATGGGACGCCGTTAGTATAGTTTGATACCTTTGATTTCTGTGTGCATTATACAACATTACACCTATACAGAACAAAGGATCTGGAGAGGGCTTCAGCGTTCTTATTTTGTTTCAGGTAGGTGCTCTTTGGATTAAATCCGGGGTAGGATTCGCTTATATAAGAAAGGTTGAGATCCAAGGCTGCTCTACAGTTTTTAAAAGCCTTTAATAAGTGGCTTACATTATTTAGAAAAATCTTTTAAAAGTCCAACATGTTTCGGCCTACATGGCCTTCTTCAGGGTGTTGCTGTGACAAAAACAATACTGTGACTAAATAGAGGAAAAAAGGAAAAAACTCACAACTCAGGGAGACACTAATTACAATGGGGGACAGCTGGTCCCAATTAAATGAAGGCAACCTATACACTTTACAATGCATGCACTCACTTACACTACTGATATCACTGACTTCATACGCCACTGTTAGTTTAGTTTTGTTAGTTATTCCTTCTATATGTCTTTATTAATTAAATAAATCCTTTGTTAATTGACTTTGGTTGTCTGCGTCTCCCTCTTTGTCATTGCCGTATGGCTGGTTTGTGAAATCTCCACCCTGGAAAGCATTCCAAAAGCTCCGTTTCCAGTGACCAGTGTGGACGGGACGCCAAAATACGTGGACATAGCCTTGAAACAAGCTGCTGGAAGTTTCTGTTTTTACAGGAGAAAGATACTTCAGGTGGGCAGGAGAGCGAGAGAGGGAATGAGAGAGGGGAGAGAGAGAGAGGAGGAAGGCAAAGTCAAGAGTAAGATATGTGGGACAGTAAAGCGAGAATGAGAGAGAGAAAGGGAGAGAGAATGAGAGGGAGTGAAATAGAGAATGAGAGAGAAAGAGAGAGAAAGGGAGAGAGATGCGTGGACGTGAGTGAATCATTGTGTTGCTGAAGAGTGAATCCGTCTCCAGGCGAAAAATAAAAGGCCAGATGACTGAAAGTGGGCGGAGGGAGAGAGAAATGGATGGAGGGATGGATAGATGGATGGAGGGAGAGATAAATGGATGGAGGGATGGATAGATGGATGGAGGGAGAGAGAAATGGATGGAGGGATGGATAGATGGATGGAGGGAGAGAGAGATGGATGGAGTGATGGATAGATGGATGGAGGGAGAGAGAGATGGATGGAGGGCCGCTTATGAAAAGTAGTTATGAATTATAGAAGTTTGTCCCCAGGCCATACACTCACTGGGGGGGGGGGGGGGGGGGGGTGCAAGACGGTTTTGTCACAAATGGAGAGAGAGAGGGAGAGAAAAAGAGAGTGAGGACACCAATATTGTCACTGAGTGGAATATTATGGTCTGTCCTGCCTCCCGTTGTCATGGTAACAAGGGGGAAGCTATTCCACTTTTCACACATCGATGCATCAGGAGAAAGCCCTGAGATTGACAGAGAGAGAGAGAGAGAGAGAGAGAGAGAGAGAGAGAGAGAGAGAGAGAGAGAGAGAGAGAGAGAGAGAGAGAGAGAGAGAGAGAGAGAGAGAGAGAGAGAGAGAGAGAGAGAGAGAGAGAGAGAGAGAGAGAGAGAGAGAGAGAGAGAGAGAGAGAGAGAGAGAGAGAGAGTTAGAGAGAAAGGTTCTCTGCCCACACACAACATGGCTTTAGGCCAGACACCGATCATTCTGGGCCCAACCAAATTATCTCAAAGCAAAATATAACCAAATCAACCAAATCACAAAGTAATTTAAAATTCTAAACAGAGTACACAGTGGCAGAATACCGATAGGTTATGTATATAACCTAGTTATATTAGTATTGGCTGAGCGTCCCGCTCTGAGCCTCATGAGATACCCCTTATCTCCTATGGTACCTATTGTACCCCAACGAACAACTAAATGCACCCACACCTGATGGGGCCCCCGCCCCTATGGAGGCGTAGCCTATATAACCATGACTCTGGTCACCAAACACTCTTCCTCGCCAAATCTCGTTCCAGGAAAAGATCCCTTAAGAGGGAACTCAGGGCCGCGCAGAGCGGGACGCTCAGCCAATACTAATATAACTAGGTTATATACATAACCTATCGTTATATATCGTATTTGGCTTATCGCGTCCCGCTCTGAGCCTTATGAGATATGGGTTAGAGTGGACGCGAGACCCGACAGATGTACCCCCTGAGGACCCGTAAGCCCACATCAAGGGGTGCAGGGAGCCCTGTCACCCCATCCTTCCAGTCAACTCCACCTGAATGCGAACAATAATAATAATAATGGATTGGATTTATATAGCGCTCTTCTCTGACTGACTGTTGCTCTGACTCAGAGCGCTTCACAGAGTCCATTATTCGTTCATACACAGTCATACCGGTGGTGGTAAGCTACAATTGCAGCCAGAGCTGCCCTGAGGCAGACTCACGGAAGCGTGGCGAATAATCAACGCCTACGGCCCCTCCGACCACCACCAACATTCATTCACATGCATACACATTCATACGAGGCAAGTAGGTTAAGTGTCTTGCCCAAGGACACAAGAGGGAACTAGAACCCCTTGAATACACCGCACAGGCGGAACCACGTGTGACTCAACACACTGTGGCCCATACCCATACACTCCTGCTACCCTTCCAAAGGACGGGAAGCAGGAAGGCCACAGACCCCAGAACCGCCTGGGAGACAGAACCCCCGGTCATGTCCATGAGGTAAAACCTTACAAAGGGGCCCGGGGAGGACCATGAAGCTGCAGCACAGATGTCTTCCACCGAGGCCCCACCCAGGAGAGCGGCAGAGGCAGCCACCCCACGATTGGAGTGCGCCCTGACGCCCCCAGGGGGATCCTGCCCAGCCAACGTGTAGCAGAGGGCAATGCCCTCGCACAACCAATGGGACAGGCGCTGTTCGATAGTGCCTTACCGGCATGAGAACCACCGTGGCAGACAAAAAGCTGAACGGTGACCCCGAGGTCCTGAGTACGGCTGAGGCAATTCCCAAAGCACGGACCGGACATGACAGGTGAAGGCCCGCATCTAACTCACCACCGTGAGGAGGCGGATGAAACGCCTGAACCACAATATCCCTGGAGCGGAAGAACTCCGGATATTTACAGGCACGAAGGCAGGATTAGGCCGCAGAGTGGCACCGCAATCGGAATGAAAGACAGGCACTCTGGGCGTACCGAGAGAGCACAAAGCACACCCACGCGTCAGCGGAGGTGACGGCCAGCAAGAACGCGGTCTTGAACGACAGCTGTTCCAACGGCGCCTGCTCGAGCGGCTCAAACGGGGCCAAGGACAACCGACGAGGACCAGTTGAAGATCCCAAGTCGGAGCCCAGGAGCGTTCCAACGGCTTAACGCGTCGAGCGCCAAGCAGGAAACGCTTCACAAGAGGGTGGCTGAACAAGACATCCCCTCAAACCCCTCATGATAGGAGGATATAGCTGCTGCATATACCCTCACCGTCGAAGCCGACAGTCTATCAAGGAGAGACTGGAGGTAACTAAGGACAGCATCCAGGGGGCAGGAGACTGAGTCCCGGCCCCCCGCCTTACACCACACTTGGAACATACATCATCTGCCCGCGTAAGCGCGACAGTGGAGGGAGCATGCGCATTCCGGATGGTAACACCATCAGGATCAAGAACCTGCGCCCCTCAACGTACCCGTCCCAACAACTGAACAGATGTATGGGGAAGAATCCCTGGCGGCACGGCATCGGTCCCAGACCTGCCTGGCTATGTCCAGACGTAATCCTCACCCGTCAGGATGAGGACTGCCCCGCGACAGTACACCTGCACCCACATTCTCCCTGCCGGGGATGTGGGGAGCCCTCAGGCCGCGCAGATGGAGGACGCCCATAGCCAGCCGCCCGCCGCCTGGTGCAGACAGGGGGAGCGTACTCCTCCCTGTCTGTCGATACACGACACTGACGTCGTATCGTCCGTCCTGATCAACACCATTTGTGGACCAGAAGGACCGCTTTCAACACCAACACATTGAACGTAGCGCAGACCGGGCAGCATGGTTTGCCAGCTGCCCCCTACTGCGTTGGCCCGACGCGTCACCAGCGAGGGAGGCGTCGGTGAAAACGCGACGTGAGACAGCGCCGTAACCGTCCTAGGACGGAACCTCCCGAGCGTGTTGACAACACGCTCTGAGAGGGATGCCCATAGCCCTCCAACCGTTGACTGGGAAGAGGAGTACTCTACATCCAGTCTACAGCAACCCCAGGCTGGTAGAGACCTGCCTGGTACGAGACCTGACGATCCACCTTGACCGCGAAGGACCAGAACGTCATCAGGGCAGAACACTCCGTAACTCCTGACGACGCAGAGGCCCCACTGCGGCCTCCACGCACTTGGTGAAGATGCGGGGAGCCAGAGAAAACCGAACGGCAGCCTCTGGTACTCATACGCTAACCCTGCAAAGGAAGCGTAGGTAAGCCCTAGGATGGAAGATCGGAGATGCACATACGCATCCTACAGGTCTATGGAGGAGAACCAGACCCCCACCTGACAGTGTTCAACAGGTAGGAGACGATCCAAAAAATGCTGAACCTTCCCATGGGACAGGTCCAGCCTGGGTCTTACACCCCTCCCTCCCGACTTCTCAGGCAGAGAACACCGGGAGGAGAACGCCACGACGATGGCTTGCTTCATCCACAGAGATTGGATCTCGTTGACCAGAGCGGTCACTGCTGGAGACCCTGACAATAGGGTCTGTACCAAACCTGAAAACGGGTGGGGTTGTGTAAACACAAGTCCCCGCCTCAGCGTTCTCTCCATCCACCTCGACATATGGTACTGCCGTAGTCATATGTGATGACACTCCCAACGCACCCGCCGCCATGTGGCGCAGGTCCGCCAGGAACTGTAGATAGTTGGCCCGGTCCCCCCGCTGAGCGTAGCCAACCCTGGAACCGTGTGAGCAGCGCGTTCCGTGTCGGGACATCTGACCCTGACACCACCCACGAGGCAATCGCACCCAAGGGGGGACCCCGACAGAAAGGGCCGGTTTGATACGGGGGGCTTCCGATGAAAAAAGCCCCCCCACTGAACACCCCTCCAGAACATGCTGAGGAGTTGTTCTGCAGCCGGACATGCAAGGTGTAAGGACCCCATGGGTGATATTACTACCACCCCAAATCATGCGTGCCTGCGACCACTGCCAATATTTCAGGAGTGGGAGGCACCAACATGATACCTGGCCTGGCGAAGGCGAGGCCGGGGAAGCCCGCACTGTGTGCCTCAAAAGGTTTCGAGCCCCCCTGCTGACAACACTTAAGTTGACAGACGTAACACCAGGCTCAACCAACACAGCTTATGGTGTGGGAGCCGCTTGACAGCACAACATTCTCACGGACAGACCCAGGCTCAGCCATCAACTGGGTGTCAGCCCCTGTCCTCATGAGAAGCGAAAGGGGGGCCGCCCGCGCTTCAACGAAGGCACGCGGCCCGCAGCCAAAGGAAACAATCAGAGCCCACTTTTTCCGCTGGTGTTGGGGAAGGGAGTGATCGGAGAGCGGGCTGCTCGCGGCAGGACGGTGACGGCTTGTTTGTTCAAGCCGAACCCATCCTACATGGCCGATCCCTCGGCCGCCAAGGCTGTCGGCCTTGTGGACACCTGTCGAATCAACGCCCAGGATACCTCCGGCGGGGGAAAACATGGCCGCCTGTCGAGGGCCTCGTCATCGCCGCTGACGAGGCCGTGCTCTCTCTTCTTCTGGCTGCACGGTGTGAGGCGGTGTAGGGCCCAGGACAATACCGCCCGCGCTCCAGCAGAAGACCAAAATCCCCTGCGGAGAGGGGAACCCTGAGCGGTTATAGCTTGCGGCTGGGTCAAAGCTAATAACGTCAACAACCTCGCGCGATGTGTCGAAGTCGGCTGGCCCTCAAGGCCCCGCCACCAGACACCATTTTTTTTAATAGAAAAAAACAGCAATTCAAACACAGTTCTAATTGCTGCCAATTCCATACCGTGGCGGTACAGGCTTTAACAGCCCACCAGCCACTCGCCAGGCCGACCCACCCATGGCGTCGGCCGGGCGAGGCACTGTTTCAATATGTCAAAAACAAAGGACTGATGTTAACACGGAGCACCAGTGGTGGTTGCAAACAGCAACCTCCACTGTGGTGTGCACCATGAAAGGGTTAAATGAATAAAAGAACTAAACCACAAAATACTGTAGAATGAGCAAACCCATATACACAACGTTAAGGGGAGGCGGACCAGAGCGAACTAGTCCCGCCTTCATTCAAAATATTCACAACAGCACACCAGCCCTAGCTTAGCCCATTTACCAAAAAAGGTAAACAAAGCCCCCCCCGCACTACTCCCCCAGTATACCGATTGACCGTCAGTATGAATGGTTGAGAGGAGAGAAAGCTGTAGCAAAGACAGACCTTCTCATAGCAGAGTGACAGAACGAAACAATAGCCCACTACACAGGGCCGCCTCAGGGGGTGGGGGGCCTCGCGTTTAAATCTCGCACAGGGCCTCACATTTCTCCCAGGCGGCCCTGCCCCTATACTACTACAGCCTAGCGTGAGGCGATGTGGGACCCAGATCAACAACCGCCTGCGCACAGACACGCAACATGTTTACCATGTCAGCTGGACCCATAGCCCCACTACCCGACGCCAATGTGGATAGGAACTAGCCAGCTGAGCCATAACCCGCCGTTAAGTCCCATCCTGCAGTAATATAGCTCTACTGCTACACCGCCGAGCTCACGCATCGGCCCCAGATGGGGACACCGTTCCATAGACCCCGCCGGAACACAAGGTAACATACCTGGCTAGGGTACCTAGCCACGGCCTACCCTGTTGTCAACCCATTTACCAGAAAAAAAAAGTAAATAGGACTCAGCAAAAAAACCCACAACAGCTACCGACTGACCTTCATTGATGAACCGGGCAAGAGGAGGGAGAAGTGACAACATCTCACGGCGGAGACATTAAAACAGCGTAGCAGTTAGTATGTAGCAGTAGTGGTAGCATGTGGCATTAGCTATAGCATGTAGCATAGCATTAGATGTTTAGCAGCACGCCCAAGACAGTTTGGAAACCGTTCACTGCAGTGAACGTTCACCAAACCATCCTGCCCCCGGCGCCAACACACAACATGGTTGTGTAACAAAACAAACCAGCATTACTAACACTAATACCCATGCCTGAAGACACAGGGCCTACCTGGGTACAAGCTGGCCCGACAGCCAATCTTGTACAGCTGAACCTTGGTCTGCTGTCATCAGACGAGGAACATCAACATAGGCCCGTCGTGTCGCTGAAAACATGCTTCAAAGATGCCTGGGGCCAGCAACCTCCGGTAAGCTTTCAACATTATGAATCTTCTCTGATCTTTTCATCCTGCTAGTTACGTATGGTGCACGCAGCCGATACGATGGAACGAAAATAGAGGAAGAGTATTTGGTGACCAGAGTCATGGTTATATAGGCTACGCCTCCATAGGGGCGGGGGCCCCATCAGGTGTGGGTGCATTTAGTTGTTCGTTGGGGTACAATAGGTACCATAGGAGATAAGGGGTATCTCATAAGGCTCAGAGCGGGACGCGATAAGCCAAATACGATATATAACTGACCACCGTGACTGATAGAAAACAAGACAACATATGTGCACACAACCTGGCCATAGAAACAGGCCATCTCTTCAAGGAGAGATTGAAAGATAATCTCACTTCTTACACTGTGAGAGATCTCTGTAAGGTTCTAAGAAGGTTTTTCTTTAATGAAATGAATAATATGTATCCTGAGTTTATCCATCTCCTCAGAAACTATCTACCTATGTGGGTAGAAAGGTCTGTGTGCAGAATTAGCAACAAAATATGTTGACTGAAACAAGAGAACAATAAATGTTTCTGGATTCTACATTAGAAACATGCTAAAGTATTACCTGCTCCCCATGTTATTCTATATACTGGACTCATTCCTTCCACACAATACAGACAAGGTGTCTGTCCTGTATGGTCCTCATTAGTTGAATTTAATTATCGTTTGATGGTTTTTATTGTGTTGTTGTTGTTGTTCAATGCCATCTTTATTTTAATCTATAAGAAAAACTATTGACAGCTAGTGTCACAGGGCGAGGAAATCAACCTGGACTCAGTTCTTTCAGATTCCCAAACACAGCAGGACAACAGGTGAAGGTGTAACAGAGGTAAATCTTTATTTGGAAAGATTTAATCACAACTGGAAAAAAACCACAACATGGCCGTCTTTTCATGAATGGTTCACAGAACTGACTAAAGTTGCCTCATATGACTTAACTCAATAGACTGGACCGATCAATGTGGAGAAGTGGGGAGAATATCTGAGATACATAGATAATGTGAAAGGATCATGAGCTTGCTCCTGGATAACACAACCCTGTTATAAAAACAATTATGAGACATGTCAGTGATATATGTGTGTGGGACTTTCAGCATGTCTGGAGAGCAGGACAGCAAACGGCTGATGTGTAATGCAATTGTTTTTTGTAACTGGTGGAGTGTAGTTGTGTATGGTGCATATACAGTAGTGATGAGTGTAGTAAATATCTTGTCAGAACTCTGTGGCTCACGTTATGCCCTTTATTTAACACGGATGGGATCCTCTAGTGCTGTATGATTGTGGTGCAAGCAAGACCATGTGAGTTTATGTATAAATTGCTATTGTTAATTTGTCTTTTTTTTTTGCTTGACTTGTTTGTTGGGTCGTGTTATGTGTTTGTTATTTATGTGTTTGTTTTTGTTTCACTGGAGATAATTGCTATGTCCAGGTTGTGCTGAAAATAATTTCTATAAAATACTGATTATAAAAAATATTAAACATGGGTAAACTCAATTGCGCGGATATAGATATAATGGAATATAATTGTGACATCTACATTCTGCTCTCAGCACACCACATTCCTTTCATGTAGGCTATATATTTAATAGTATATATTATAAATCTATAGTTTATTAGCAACAACATACTAACGTTGTATTGTATTTGCTGTATAATGACAATACATTTGAATCTAATCTAGATGCAATGCTGAGCCTCTCGCTTCCGGTATAGGGAGCTGTTGAATCAGTTTTGCACACAGTCCTTCGCCTTATACGGAGCTGGCTGGGCATGTCGGTATGCAAATTCAGGTGTACAAGAATGCGCTTCCAGTTAAAGAATGAATGACGTACTTCATTCAAGGAGTTCGCAGCTCCTTGGCCACTAAGAGCACCTCTGGCCCTCATTCATCAACGTGACGTAGAAAGTGTTCTATTTCCATACTTAAGCACGGAATTTAGAATCTGTGCATGCACAAAAAAAACTGGATTTATCACACGTGCGTACATAGGTTCTACGCACACCTGTCTTGATAAATATGACTTTGATCCTACGTTTGAGCTCGTGCACTGTTTTAAGTATTTGCATACCAGAACCGCCCCGATTAACCATATACGGTAATGGAATACCCCCATGAAATGTGGAAAAATGGACTAAGCCGAGGGAAGCGTGTTATGAGACAGGCTGACAGACGTGTACACGTACGGTGATGTCGGATATGATATCTATTAACCATTGCTGCCTGGGCAGTGCAAACACTAATAAAGACCGTGCTGGAATATGACTGCCTTTTTCCGTTTTGTTTGATTAATACCCAGGGATTAAAGTTCTCCTCAATTTTATTCCAAATCGCGACGGATTTTCCGTCAATTTTCTACCTGCTGCATATGATTTCTAGAGTCATACAATCTATTTGATGTCAGTATTGGGTAGCCTATATAAACAATAATACGACAGCATATACAAGAACAATGAATCTCACTGCCAATGATGTAGCCTATACGCCATGTGTAGCCTGCCTATATGTGATCAATACAAACTTGAACTTGAATTCCATCATGTCTGTGTGCGGGTCACTGCGGGAACTCACAAGGCTGTTGTCACAATGTAAATAAGAACGTGCACTGAAAAGTTACAGTATGTAGTTGGTTGATTATTTGTATGACAGTCAGTAAACCCTTGCAAAAAGTATCCGTTTTATTTAATGAATTGAAAACATTCAGCATCGCCTTCCTCCCGGCATGCAGCAACAACATGTATCAGGCAAATGCGCATCGCAACATTGACTTAGTGGAATCCCTTTCTATTCACATAACTGCATTTGTGATGGAGCTTTGACAGCTACAGTAACAGTCTATTGCTCGATCCATCTCCAATATCACAATGGACCGTGCCGGTGGCAAAGACCCGAGGGTGGAGAGGATCTTGAATGAATTCCATCAGCATATTTATATGTTGTGTGTCTGTCCACTATGTCTGTTACTTTGTTATTCCCCCCCCCCCCCATCTATGTAAAGCGACCTTGGGTCTCTTGAAAGGCGCTATATAAAATGAAGCTATTATTATTATTGTTATTATTATCACATCTGAGCGGGAGCTCACAAATAGACTGTTAGTCTCAGTGAAGTTTCAACGGAGGTCATCTATTCTAACCAACAAATTGAAGTAGAAAGCATTTCGTGACCAATCTTATTTGGAAACATGAAACACAAAATAATTCGCTTTTTATTTGAAACAATATTTAATCGCGTTTGGAGGTTGGTGTTTTGCGTCTGCCCCCCCGTGCCAAACAAGCAGGCCAACCTCTTGTTCGCGTGTGAGCCCGTTATAATTACACTACTGTCGCTATTTTATAATGAACTATAATGAATTACGGGTCATACAGAAGTTGAACACTAATGCACGGAAGCTTATTTCCGCCTTGAAACTAATGCAGAACTGAGGAGCGCTTATGCCGTAGTAACGATGTTCTACCACTGGGCGTCAGCTAAGTGTGCTCCGAGCTGTGCGTACACATAAGCACGAAGTCAAGTTCAAGTTGAAATTGATGAATCCCACTCTTTGCTTAGAAATGGTCGTACGCACAGGTTAAGCACATATCTGTGCGTAAGTCAGGTTGATGAATGAGGGCCGGTATTGATGAATCCGGAGAGGACTATCATAGGTTTCCTTTTATGAACTTCCTACAAGGTTATTTGTGTGCACTTTGAACTGCAATTTCTGTATGAAAGGTGCTATACAAATACAGTTATTATTATTATTATTATTATTATTATTATTATTATTATTATTATTATTATTATTATTATTATTATTATTATTATTATTATTATTATTATTATTATTATTATTATTATTATTATTATTATTATTATTATTATTATTATTATTAATGAGGGTACCAGAATACTAAAGTCTCATAGCAAAAGCCATGTGAAACTAGCCTGGCTAGTGTAGGACTCAGCTTAGTAATTTGATTCTTGCCAGAAAATCCACAACAAGACTCTTCCTTTGTCATCCTGATATCTAACTAGTACCTCTTCCTCTGTCATCCTGTTATCTAGCTAGAACCTTTTCCTCTGTCATCATGATATCTAGCTAGTACCTCCTCCTCTGTCATCATGATATCTAGCTAGTACCTCCTCCTCTGTCATCATGATATCTAGATAGTACCTCCTCCTCTGTCATCATGATATCTAGCTAGTACCTCCTCCTCTGTCATCATGATATCTAGCTAGTACCTCTTCCTCTGTCATCATGATATCTAGCTAGTACCTCCTCCTCTGTCATCATGATATCTAGCTAGTACCTCCTCCTCTGTCATCATGATATCTAGCTAGTACCTCCTCCTCTGTCATCATGATATCTAGCTAGTACCTCCTCCTCTGTCATCATATCTAGCTAGTACCTCCTCCTCTGTCATCATGATATCTAGCTAGTACCTCCTCCTCTGTCATCATGATATCTAGCTAGTACCTGCTCCTCTGTCATCATATCTAGCTAGTACCTCCTCCTCTGTCATCATCATATCTAGCTAGTACCTCCTCCTCTGTCATCATGATATCTAGCTAGTACCTCCTCCTCTGTCATCATGATATCTAGCTAGTACCTCCTTCTCTGTCATCATGATATCTAGCTACTAGCTAGTACCTCCTCCTCTGTCATCATGATATCTAGCTAGTACCTCCTCCTCTGTCATCATGATATCTAGCTAGTACCTCCTCCTCTGTCATCATGATATCTAGCTAGTACCCCTTCCTCTGTCATCAGGATATCTAGCTAGTACCTCTTCCTCTGTCATCATGATATCTAGCTAGTACCTCTTCCTCTGTCATCATGATATCTAGCTAGTACCTCCTCCTCTGTCATCATGATATCTAGCTAGTACCTCCTCTTCTGTCATCATGATATCTAGCTAGAACCTCTTCCTCTGTCATCATGATATCTAGCTAGTACCTCCTCCTCAGTCATCATGATATCTAGCTACAGTAGTACCCCTTCCTCTGTCATCATAATATCTAGCTAGTACCTCTTCCTCTGTCATCATAATATCTAGCTAGTACCTCTTCCTCTGTCGTCATGATATCTAGCTAGAAATAAACACTGTTGGCAGGACACTTACAATGTTTGAAACATCTATTTTGTTAGCACATAAAATTATGTCAAGTAATTACTTTACAACACTGGCTACCATTGAGTGTTTGCACTATTGTGAAAAGTCATGTTTGATCCGTCTTCAGGCATGTCTCTTCTGTCTTCCCCTATGCTATTTCCACATTCAGCTGCGGGAGATTTCCCTACCTGGATATTGGATATTACACTTACGAATGTCTAAAGGTAAAGATTCTTTCTTTTTTTGCCTTTTATACTATTCCCATCTCCCCATTTTAGTAGTTATGCCAGTTCCCTCCTGGTCTTTGCGTGTCGGTCTGGGGAGGGTTGTAGACTACCACATGTCTCCTCTGATACATATGGAGTTGCCCAGCTGCTTCTTTTCACCTGATAGCGAGGAGAGCTTAACGTGGAGGTTCACGCTATCTCTCCCAGATCCCCTCCCTGCTGAACAGGCCCTATACGAAAAGGAAATGCATTTCAAAATATATTTATAAAATGCATTTTAAATGTTTTTCTTATGTTTTTTATAAATGCCTTCATCAAATGTATTTGTCAAATCTAAATAATACATTTTCTAAATGTATAAAACTGCACCCCCAACTGACCAGTAGGAGTCGCTGTTGCAACGACCAGAACTCAAGTTCAAGTTTGGTTTTATTTGTCACATATATAAGGTACATGTACATTACAGTGAAATGCTTTGTTCTGTATGAGCGCCTGAGAATGTGCTTCATACAGTAAAAAAGTATGTAAAGAGGAATAACACTATACAATATACAATACAATATACAAACTAAAGTACAACCTAAGTACAATGACGTAAAAAAGCAGACAATGAGGTAAAAAATGCAGGACCCACCCTGGCGCCCCACAAAAACTTGTTTTAAGGCAAGGTGCAAATGCAAATGAGGTATGAATGTAGTGCAAATCTCTTTAATAAATAGATAAATATAATGTAGTGTTAAAGTGTCTAAAGTCAGTGTTAAGGTGAGTGTTTGTTTAAAGTGAGTGTGTGCATGTGGATGTGTGTGCAATGAGTGTGACGGGGGTAGGCAATTAAGTTTGGCCAAGGGCCAACTTTTTTCCAAGCCATTGTATGGGGGGCCGGGAACAAAAACAATGGCTAATTTTATATATATTGATAGTGAAAACATTTTAACTCTGTGACAGACCACCTTATAACTAAGACATCCATTTGTGGCAGAGGCAGAGAATGGACAAAATAAACTAGCTGCATAGGTGGCATAATAAACTGTAAACGACATGCACATTTGCACTGAACATTATACCTTTGTCTTTTTGCCATTTTATTATAAAACCAGAGACAAGCGCCTCTCTCTTATTTGTCTATCTTACATTACGCGTAACCAAAGCATCTATCTGACAGCCCTTTCTGTGGAGCGCACTGGACTATTGAGAAACAATAGGAATTTTCTATTGGTTCTCCCAGTCCATGTGACCATTTCTAGCATTTCCATTGGCTATAGTGACAGACATAGATATATGATAAATGGATAGATACAGCGGATTAGATGCAGTCCAGGGAAAACAACCAATCTAGATATTTCAAGATTCTATGCTTTACATCCGCGCATTCTCTGAGAGATGCACAACATTTTGAGATGACAATCGATTCCGATACAATAAAGCAAGTCTTTATCACAAACAAATTCAAAGATATTTAATGTTTTACAAAACATGTCTAGTGTTGCGCCCAGCTTTAGAGGGTTAAAAGCCTAATTGTATTTTGTATTTAGTCAATAAATGTCTTGTTGTAATTCCTTATATACCTAATGTAGCGCATCTTCTTGAAGCAGATTCAGCTTTTTTTGCTCTGATTTGACTTCAGTTTAATTGCATTGTTACTGTTCACATGTGTGGTGCCGTCACAGTCATATATAAGTAAAGATAAAGTTTGAATGACTTACTGAACTGGTGTTTTAATTTCACACCACACATGTGGTATGGCTTGTTTGTTATTTCAGCACCAGGCGCTGTCCACCGACTTTTTTCATGTTGAGCAAGCGCTACATTGCACCTCGCTGCCTATACCTGTTATTCACTCTCAACATGGATAAAACAAAGTATAATAAGCATTCTTTAGGTGGTGGTAGTTTCTCTATTTGGACATTATAGCTAACATATAGCCTAGCCTAGTTGGTCTGATAAAAAAATAAAAAAATAAAATGTATAGATAATATATGTATATATATATATATAAATGTGCGAATTGGCTATAATAAGGTAATGTATAAGCATCATTCTATATTCTATAATAATATTTCAATTTGCATTGGTCCGGATGGGAGAATTCAGTACTGTATCTACAGAACCTTCGGTTTAATCATCTTCCCTTTATTAATTTCCTTCGATTTTTTTGTACACATGATCTCAAGAGGGTACTGAACGAGGTCATTATTATCATGGTGTTATTCACTGTCAAAGATGCAAAGAAAAATCATAATTCATATTCTCCTTTGTTTCATCACAATTTAAGCAAGCCTAGTAATAGACACAATATTTCTGACACTGTGAATACATTCCCTGAGGTCCATAGATACCTAGATACCAAGAATATGCAAATAGCCCTTGTAGAAGTGGAGCAATATTCCATTTACCTAGGTATATATTTTAGGCGGATTTTCACATTGTGTGGAACAGGTTAAGGGGAGTGAGTTTAACTTGCAGTACCGCTAACGTCCACAGTCACTTCACAACACTTGAAGTCCATCGTGACTGTGGATATACTCGCGGTACCTCTGTTACACTAGGTATCCTGTTAGCTCAGTGTGCTGAGGTCAGTGTTTTCTACAGATTAGTTTCTGTTTCTTTTATTGGTTTAGTTTAATTTCACGCTGACAATTGACAAACAAAAGTGTCATCTCCACTTTGGCTTGCGCAAATGTTATAAAATACACAGGAGGTAGAGTGGTCATCTGGTAATCTGAAGGTTCCCGGTTCGATTCCAGCTCCTCCTGGCAGTGTGTCTAACATGTCCTTGAGCAAGACACTTAACCCCATAACTGCTGAGCACCTTGCATGGTTGCCTCTGCTGGTGTGTGAGTAAATGGGTGAACGTGAGGCATAAATTGTAAAGCCCTTTGACTACCTCAAACAGGTGGACCAGGGTAAGACCACCTCAAACAGGTGGACCAGGGTGAGACCATCTCAAACAGGCAGACCCGGGTAAGACCACCTCAAACAGGTGGACCAGGGTGAGACCATCTCAAACAGGTGGACCAGGGTGAGACCATCTCAAACAGGCAGACCCGGGTAAGACCACCTCAAACAGGTGGACCAGGGTGAGACCATCTCAAACAGGCAGACCCGGGTGAGACCACCTCGAACAGGCAGACCCGGGTGAGACCATCTCAAACAGGTGGACCAAGATGTGGTTGCTGGGGGCGGACATGAGTTTGATTACTGTGTTCACTGTGCAGAACTGTGTTAGCGGAAGGGACGCTACACAGTCAGCAAGAGGAAATTACTGCTTTCTCAGCAAGAAACACTGTTTTATTGGATCCATTTGGGAAAACTGTTTGTGTTGGCCTTTCTGATATTGTGGTGGGCCACCACAAAATAAATCTGATGTACACACACACACACACACACACACACACACACACACACACACACACACACACACACACACACACACACACACACACACACACACACACACACACACACACACACACACACACACACACACACACACACACACACACACACATAAACTATTCACTGATTTAATTGACATGCAACCTGAGCTATTCGCCATCAATCAATCAATCAATCAATCAGATTTATTTATATAGCACATTTAACATGACACATGTCAACCAAAGTGCTGTACGGAGGGTAGATACATAGATACATATAGACAACAATCACAACTCCGTTTTATGGGAGGGCACACAGGCAAGCACACAGGAAAACAGGGCATGAGTCAGTGAACGGGAAAAGCTAATAGGTGGAAGTGGGTTTTGAGCCTAGATTTGAAGACATCTATCGAGGGGGCAAGCCTAATGGAGGTGGGGATGCTGTTCCACAGTTCAGGGGCTGCGACAGCAAAGGCACGGCCCCGCCTGAGCTTAAGGTTAGACCTCCGGACTGTCAGGAGCCTCTGATCGGCTGACCTGAGGGACCTGGTGAAATAGGGGGATAGGAGGTCTGAGATGTAGGAGGGGGGCTGACCATTAAGGGCTTTAAAAACAAATAGGAGAACCTTAAAATCTATACTGTAGCGTACTGGAAGCCAATGAAGGGAGGCAAGGACAGGGGTGATGTGGTCTCTCTTACAGGTTCCGGTCAACAGTCTGGCAGCGGCGTTCTGTACTAGCTGTAGGCGGGACAGGGAAGACTGGTTGATATAGAGGGAGTTGCAGTAGTCTAATCTAGATGAAATGAAGGCGTGGATTACTCTCTGAAGGTCTGCAGGGGAGAGAAGGGCTTTGAGTTTAGCAATGGTGCGTAATTGGAAAAAACATGCCTTCACCACTGAGTTCACTTGTCTGTTGAATTTAAATTGGGGATCAAAAATGACACCTATAGGTTCTTGACATAAGGTTGACCAGGGAGGACAGGTTGCCAAGACTGTTGGTAAGGGTGGTGACAGCGTCTGGGGGACCGAAGAGGATTATTTCACATTTGTTTTCATTTAGTTGTAAAATGTTTTGTGCCATCCAACATTTAACGTCATCAAGGCAGGACATGAGACTGTTAAGTAAAGACTGGTTGTTAGGTTTCAGAGAGACATAAAGCTGTGTGTCGTCAGCATAACAATGAAAAGAGAAATTTGTGCTTCTGAATGATTGAACCAAGGGGTAGCATGTAAAGAGAGAACAGGATCGGGCCCTTGCGGGACCCCACAGGAGAGGGAGGTTGAGGGGGAGGAGCAGTTGGCAATGTTGACAGCAAAGCTTCTATTTGTGAGATAGGAGGAGAACCAGTGCAGTGCCACTGACACCAACCCCATGTTGGAGAAGATCTAATAAAATGTTGTGATCAACAGTGTCGAAAGCTGCACTGAGGTCAAGCAGCATTAAAACAGAGCAGTCAGCGGCAAGGAGTAAGTCATTTGAAACTTTAAGGAGGGCTGATTCTGTGCTATGGCCAGTCCTAAACCCTGACTGAAATGTCTCCAGGATGCTGTTCTGGTGCAGGTAGGGAAACAATTGGCACAGAACGACCTTTTAGAGCAGGGGTGTCAAACTCATTTTCACAGAGGGCCACATCAGCATTATGGTTGCCCTCAAAGGGCCAAATACCGTATAAATGTTAATGTAATGTAAAATAAATGTAGCTACACATTTACATATTGTTAAACATGTTGTTTCTGTATTTATTACTTATTCAAGTTATACATATTGCATATGCATTTGCATAAATGTAAAAATATATGTTAGCTTATGTTATTTTAACATCATTTTAGTTTATCAGAACCCCATATTACTCCATCAATCAATGATCAAACCATTCAAGTAAATAACAAAGAAGAATATCATCAAATACAAGCTATGACATTAAGTTTGTTCAAAACCTTTTTGTCACAGTCAAGAGGGGCAGAACTAACAACTGTGAGCTGCAAAGAACACGTGGGACAGATGTAGCAGATGTTACAAAAACAAATGGCTGCACACAACCTTGCAGAGGCCATACATCCAACTAATGGAAGATAGTTTAATTAACTTTAATTAACAGATTGCAGAATGGGTACAGTACAGTACAGCTCAATACACACAATTGTTAAGGGGATGCAGACCAGAGAAAGACTTTCGGCTTGTTTACATCAGGGTCCCCCATTTTCAATTCGTAATGAAATTGCTATTATGTGTCTGCATGAACACACAACTGTAACTGTACTCAAAAATAACAAAATAAGGGTTGTCTCAGTTCACAACTATATTGGTCAAGTTTTGGGTGGGACTTGTTTGCGTCCCTACAGCTTCTTATTCAATTGAGCGAGATGCTCGGTTATGTCACACAGCCAAGTCAAGTCAAGTCAAGTCAAGAGTTTTAATTGTCACGGCATACAGGTATACAATGAAATGCGGGTGGTCTTGCCCGCAACGATGTGCAATACAGTGGTACATATAATAGAATCAAAAGAAGAAACAACATTGTGCAGTAACAGGTAGCAGGTAACATGGAGTGACATCTCGGTATCTGTACATAGTTATTTACAGCGCATGTGTGACATGCTAGTTAGCTTTGGTAGTGCAATACACTGTTCCTGTTATTCTAATTTAAAGTGTCCTTTCCTTTGGCCATAAGTGTGCGTGTGTGCGACATGAGTGTGTGCCCGCTCATGTTAAAGTGTTAAGTGGCTGCTCGTGTGTGAGCGTGCACAGTGTGCGTGTCGTGTGTGTGTTCATGTGTGCTTGTGTGTGGACAGTTCAATGTTCTGAGCACTCAATGTACATTGTTCATGGCTCTGATGGCCTGGGGGAAGAAGCTGAGCCTAAGCCGCTCTGTCCTAGTAGCTGGGATTTGCAGGCGTCTGCCTGACCTCAGCAGCTGAAACAGGCTGTTATTGGGGTGGTGAGGGTCTTTCATTATCCTGCAGGCTCTGGATTTGCACCTCTTGTTGTATAGAACCTGCAGGGGGGGTAGTGCAATACCCGTGGTACGCTCGGCTGAGCGCACCACTTTCTGTAGGGCCTTCTTGTCCTGTGCCGTGCTGTTTCCATACCAGGCAGTGATGTTTCCGGTCAGGATGCTCTCTACAGCTCCTGAGTAGAAGGACTGGAGTATCTTCCCCGATACTCTGAACTTCCTTAACTGTCTCAGGTGGTAGAGACGCTGTTTCGCCTTCTTTACTAGCCAGTTTGCATCTGACAGTTCAGACAATATTTCTTCAACCCTTTGTTACCTATTCCGCCTGGATCTTTTTTGTATTTTGGGCTGTAAAATTGTCAAAGAATGTCTGAGGAGTAAGTGGTTTTGGCTTTTTTCCTTTGTTACCTCAGATGTTCAACATACATGTATGTGTAAGAATGTGTAATAACTAAGGCTGTCAAAGTTAAAGCTTTATTAACGCATTAACCCACAATTATTTTAACACTGCTATTTTTTAACCCAATATTAATGTAAAAAAAAAAATTATACCTGAGCTCTTGGGGGGCCACATCAAATGACGTGGCGGGCCGCATTTGGCCCGCGGGCCGTGAGTTTGACACCTATGTTTTAGAGTATTTTTGACAGAAAAGGAAGCTTGGAAATGGGCCTGTAATTACTGTTCTGGGTGGGGTCAAGGTTTGGTTTTTTCAATAGGGGCTGGACTACTGCATGTTTAAAGCAGGATGGAACAGTACCAGTTGCCAGGGAACTGTTAATAATGGAGAGGATGCTGGGACCTGTTTCAGGAGAGCAGTGGGAACAGTGTCGAGGGCCAGAGGATGAGGCCAGTGTGGATGAGCAGACCAGAGGGACAGCTAAGTTACGTGTGGGGGGTGAGATGTTCTTTCTGATATCCTCAAATTTGAGAATTACTCACACTTAGTTAGGGACACATCCAGGCACGTACTAGGGGGGGGGGCTAATGAGAGAATTGATGGTGGTGAACAGGGTACTAGGGTTGTGGGAGTTGTTGATGAGGTCAGAAAAATATGTGATTCTCACCACTTTGACCGCTAGCTGGTAGTTAATGCGACTGTCCCTAAGCATTTCAAGTGAGACTTGAAGTTTGTCACGTTTCCACTTCTGCTCTGCCTTCCTATACTCTTTTCTCTGGGCTCTGGTGTTATCATTCATTCCGAATATTCAGAACAGCAGGCAGAATACACTATTCGAATTATAAGCCCATTACCTGACTCCAACTGTTTTTCACTGCTGTAGTTTTTGGAATAGAATAGATTAGAATAGAATAGAATAGTGTCTCCCTCTCAGCCCAAATACTGGCATCATAGAATTATGAAAGTGAATTAGTCATCAGCTCACTGAAACACAGCAATCTACAAAAACAAAGATGGCGGCAAAGTGAATAAGGCAAATTACACAATACAGACACCCACAGCCTTACCTCTAGGTCTAGGTAGTATGAAACTCTTGCTTTTTTAGTGCCCTGTTTTGGTTTCTCCCCCTACCTCTAGAAAAGTCTGCGTATGCCAGTGATTTAGCCTTGTTTACATTGGAGGGAAAGTTACGTCGGACGCTGTCTTTGGGTAAACACCTGTGGAGAACACCTGACTCGAGGCTTGTATAAGCTAAGCTGCTATTTACTCCATTTAAGTGAAGAGTGAGACGGGTAAATGCATGTCAGGTTTCCCCTCCATTATCCATGATTAAATAATTAGTGAATGTAACTACCTTGTTCAAACAAATGATTGAATGTGTCTCCTGTCAATCATCTCCCTAATATCAACAAACTGGAAGAATAGTTTCATCATTTGTGGTAAAGCACCAATGCAAAATTTGTTTGACCATATACATTTGAGGGTACAGTATGTGTCCTTTCCTAATCCATTATAACTCAATTTACACGTAAACAAAGCTTTCACAGCTACAACATGCAGTAATGTTTCTGATTCAACTGTCTTATGCTGTCAGTCCTCATAACAGAAGTTCAGTCTCCAGTTTGAGATTTATTTTCCCTTTTTCTTTTTTTACCCCTTTATCGCCATTTACATTTAGACCAGTAGTTCTCGAAGTTTTCTAAACATTTTGAAAACCTTAAAGGTGCTATAGATCAGGGATCCACATCGCGTGGAGCACTTTGCTCTCGTCTGCCGGCTCACACCAGATTAGAACCTCCTCTGTGAATAGCAAACTGTGTTTCAGAGCAATTTGCGCCGGTATAGCGTCATAAAAAGCCGCACAATCCCTTGCCCCACTGTCGGGATCAGAGAGGTGGGCAGCGAGCTGGGACGCATTCTCCGTCAGAAACTCCGAGAGACTCATCCCGCAGCTCAAACAGGTGTTGCGCTCGCCGTAGCTATGGCGTCCATTATGTCGGAAATCCATAGGCTGAATATGATTTATTATCAGCATTTTAGGTCTATTATTTTACATTTCAAAAGCATTTATTTTACCAGTTTAATGTATTTTAATTGTTTTTAATTATAGGCCTATTTCACACATTCTGGAAATCATCTCACGACCCCCACTTTGGGAACATTCAGCCACTAGATGCTGCACTAGAGCACCAGCACGTCATTTATCCAATCAGGTGCATTCCACGTGGGGAAATGGGAAGTAGGGAGGGGACACACATTGACAATGTCGTCATGCAATGACAATGCAGTGACACACACATGCGATGGGCGGCACACACAGATATACACACACACAATTTTTATTTTTTTGGGTCGCCGATGACATTTTCCTCTCTGCGTTTGACCCATCCCGTCGTCCTTCCCCCCAAGGGCAGCCGGGAGCAGACATGGGCTGCGGCGTGGGGCCGTGCCCGGGGACCAATCCAAGTCCTCCTGTCCGTCTTGGTCAGGGACGTGACAGCGTTAGCGATCTGTTGTGCATGTTTTCCATTGCATTTATCTTACCAGGAGGGGAAACCCTTGCGAGCACGGGGAGAACATGCAAACTCCACACAGAAAGACCTGGCTGGGAGATACCCCACCTGGGTAACCGGCAACCTGGTCCCCAAGCGGGAATCGAACCCTGGACCTTCTAGCTGTAACCACTACACCACCATGCACGCAACAACATTCATTTAGGACCCTGCACCTTTCTCTATGGATGTATTTTCTTTTTTTAATGATTACTCCTAAATATTGTTTCTATAGCACCTTTAAGCTATTCACTTGTTGTAATTTTTGGAAAGGCAATGTCAACATTGCTAAATAGTTTTTAGCTGATGATGAATTTTCTATTTAGTAGTAATTTAGGGTCCTATTCTGGTCTCCATTGAGACGCCCTGCGACCCAGCCAATGAAAAACAGCTTTTGGCTGCCTGCACTCTCACTGGAGACCAGTAAGTCATTACGTTCAACAGCCTCATATTAAGCTGCTCTACCCTACCGACGTTGGTAACCGAATACGAGTCTCAACGGTTGTGTTGTTGTTACCGTGACTGCTGTGTCACGGTGCTGCTGCTGCTGATGGAGAGAGAGAGAGAGAGAGAGAGAGAGAGAGAGAGAGAGAGAGAGAGAGAGAGAGAGAGAGAGAGAGAGAGAGAGAGAGAGAAAACTGCCGCGTCGGGGAGATTCAAGGAAGACGGGAGGGAGTGAAACGAGGAGATAGAGAAGGAGGAGGGAAATAATTACAAGAAGAGGAGGAGGAGGAGGACGAGGAAGGAAGGATAGTTGGATGGAGTGAGAGGACAGGGCTCGGGTGGAAAAAAAGGGACGAAGCAGCATCATGTCCACTAATTATAATTCCAAATATATAAACCAGCAGAAGAGGAGGAAGCTGGTCTCGTCATCAGCTCGAGACAAATTAATAATAACGAGTTAACCGACCGAACGAACGACCGACCGATAGGGGGAATAGAAGTAACGGTTAGTCTCTTACCTAATAACTAACAGTTTTACCTGAAGCAGCAACAATGTGGTGCATCAACTGCGCTTCAGACAAGACCCCCGCTATCCTCCACAACAAGCTGGTATATTGGTAAGATATGTGTATTATTATTATTATTATTATTATTATTATTATTATTATTATTATTATTATTATTATTATTATTATTATTATTATTATTATTATTATTATTATCAACAAAATTACGTTTCTCACACGTTTGCTCTTTTTTGAAAAACCACAGTACGGATTTTTCTCCAACTGTCATGCGGCAAACGTACAGTGTGGTTGTTTTGAAGTGAAGTGTTATTTTCCGTCACAATTCCACCGCCCTGACGTGATATATAATAATCACCCCTTCCACGCATTTGGATGGTTGTAAAATGTAATGAGGAAACCTGATATTACTCTATGTTGTGTTGTGGGCGGACTGTATTGAATGTGTGTGTGTGTTTGTATGTTTATGTAAATGTCTGTGTGTGCGTGCGCTTGTGTGGACCACATAATGTAGCAGGGAAGCCCGCGATCAATGCAGTGTGAATGTGCCTCTGTGTGCAGAGGAAGGCAGCTGTTGGAAAGCGATTTCTTACCTGTCGATTGGATGGCTGTGTGCCTGTGTGTGAGTGTGTTTGGGAGGGGTGTGTGTTGTTTGTGTGTGTGTTTGTATGTATGTATGTGTGTGTGTGTGTGTGTGTGTGTGTGTGTGTGTGTGTGTGGGGGTGTAGGTGTGTGTGTGTGTGCGTGTGTGTGTGTGTGTGTGTGTGTGTGTGTGTATGGGGGGGGGGGGGGGGTTGTACATTTGCTTACTACTAGCACACAACACAACACGCACACACACACACACACACACCTCAATCTACCCTCTTTCTCCCTCTCTCCCTCTCTCTCCCCCCCCCGCCCCCAGGGAGTTGGGGCAGATAGAAGTCCCAGTGATTAGGTGCCATTAGGACTGACAGTTATTAGGTACACTATGGAGATGGTTTGTGGTTTGTGTGAATGAGATCAGAGCTGGTACCGGTGGCCTGCTAACCTTTAGGACAGCGCTGACGGACCCCTCTGGTCAAGTGGCTGGTCCATGTTGGTAAATCTGTATTTTTTATTCCATTTTATCAAGCCAGTATCTGGGCTGAGAGGGAGACAAAAGTGTTATAATATAATTTTGTATTGTATTATATTGTATTGTATTGTATTGCATCATATTTTATTCTATGAAGCCAGCATTTGGGCTGAGAGGGAGACATAATTCTATTCTAGTTTGTTCTATGGTGCCAGTATTTGGGCTAAGAGGGAGACACTATTCTATTCTATTCTAATATATTCTATTCTATGATGCTAGTATTTGGGCTAAGAGGGTGACATAATTCTATTCTATTCTAATATATTCTATTCTACGATTCCAGTATTTGGGCTAAGAGGGAGACATAATTCTATTCTATTCTATTTTATGATGCCAGTATTTGGGCTGAGAGGGAGACATCATTCTATTATTCTATGATACCAGTATTTGGGCTGAGAGGGAGACACTATTCTATTCTATTCTAATATATTCTATTCTATGATGCTAGTATTTGGACTGAGAGGGCGACATCATTCTATTCTATGATGCCAGTATTTGGACATGCAGAGAGAGAGACATAATTTTATTCTATTCTATTTTATGATGCCAGTATTTGGGCTGAGAGGGAGACATAATTCTATTCTATGATGCCAGTATTTGGGCTGAGAGGAGACACAGGAGAGAAGGTTCTGTTGGGATCTGATCCCAGGCCAGTAAGGGTACATGTGGTTCTAGAGACAAACAGAGAGACGGTTCTGGTGGGATCTGATCCCAGGCCAGTAGGGGTGCATGTAGTTCCAGAGGTGAGGGTCTTTAGACTTGCCAGTACTAGAGTCAGAGGATAGTTTGTCGAGTACAAATATTGTTTAAATTAGTCTATATCTGAAAAGTGATATTCGGGTCAGCCATTTGTGCTAAGCTACTGTAGGCTAGCTTGCAGTTGAATAGCTTTCTACTGAACACAGAGAGGAAATTGGTATCTATCTTCTTATCTGACTCTTGAGAAGACGGTAAGCACATTTCCCATAATGTTGGCGTGTATTATCACATTTTTACCTCGATAACGATTAATGAAATGCCAATACCATAATTATTCTCCATGCCTTTGGCTCTCTGTCACCATGTTTGTAATGTTTGCCTGTCAACAATACATGTGATTTGTTGATCTAGACACAAACACCCATTTCAATGGAGAAATGTGTTTACCTAACATATCGATGTGGATAACATTAGGATAATAAGATATTCATTATGCCTAAGCAGGGCTGTACAGTGCGATATATATGTCGCACGTGCTACACTGACGTCAGTCTGTGCGATGAATGGATTGACTTCAGTAGCACTGGTGCGATGGCCCGTGTGGCAAAAAAAGAAAAAGAAAAGTGTGACGGTATTAAGTTGAATGGGCCACGGCGCCACGCTATCCACTTGGTGAGTTGACAGTGCCACGAGAGCACTGCACAAGACCAGCGGACATAGAATGTTTAATAAAAGTTCCCGCAGTACTGGACAACCCTGCGGACATATATAATGTTTAATAAAAGTTCCTGCAGTACTCGCCAACCCGCGGAAATATAGAATGTTGAATAAAAGTCCCGCGGTACTAGCCATCAGTCAAGGAAGCACTCGCAAACAGATAACATTAAACACAGCAGAAGATGGAAAACAGACAGACTGACCAACGGGGAACTGCATCCAACCCTAGTACAACCCTCGAGTCTAAGGCAAGGACACATTTAAATCACAGAGGTGTATGTTAGTCTATTGGAACTGTATACAGTGGTTAGCTTCTAGTTAGCGTTTTAGCTATATAGCTGCTTTCTAGCTAACGTTAGCGGTTAGCCCCGTGTGCGTGTGTGCTCAAAGCACTGTATCTGTTATGACTATAGTCTATAATGTTTCCAAAAACGCACCAGACTACGACGTAAGGTTAGACATTTTATTTTATGCTCAAAAGCCCCTGGCTTGCACATCGCAGTCACGAAAGGGGCTAGCTGTGCACAACAGCACACCTGACCAACCCAACTGACGTTACCACAACACTTGACGGTACTTCACAGCACTGTCGTAAGGCCACCGTGCCGTCTTAAAGGCACAGTGAACACCGTTGTGATGCCACCCAGATGCATACACAACATTGACGCGGCTTGACAACCGAGGTTCAAAGTTAACTTGATTGATTGAAAACTTTATTAACAGATTGCAGAATGGGTACAATACAGTATGGCTCAATACACACAATTGTTAAGGGGATGCAGACCAGAGAAAGACTTTCGTCTTGTTTACATCAGGGTCCCCCATTTTCAATTCATCATAACATATGACATACACGACATACACAGTACTGCTACATCTATACATTTCACATCTATCTATACACTTCACAACATACTTCGGTTTTTTTGGAGCAAATAAAGAAAGAATTTGTCTGAAAGCATTTCTTGTTAAAGTTTGGATTTTGTGTGCCCTGTATGCAAGATTCATGTCCCTTGCCAGTCACATACCTATTTAAGTAATGAACTGCACTACTTGTGGTTGTTTTTAGATATTTTAGAGACGTTTTATACTCGTGCTACAAGATTTTGGCCTGTGCTACAAAACTATCAACCTCTGTAGCACCAGTGCTATGTGCAAAAAAAGTTAACGTACAGCCCTAAGTTAACTAATGTTAGCCACTAACCCTGGAAATGCTCACAGCGGAGTGACTCCACGACACCACGACACAAGTTTCGAGTTCCATTAGTGAGGAAAGGGGGGGGGGGGGGGGGGGGCTCTCTCTTGCTCTCTCTCTACGTTCAATTATTTAAAGTAGCCAAATGTTACACTATAAAAACTAACTGGATAGTTGATGATAATAATCATTTAATTTCATTAGCTGAAATATTCTAAAATCATTAAGTCTGCTATAAGCCATTCTCCCTTTCTGTGTGTGTGTGTGTGTGTGTGTGTGTGTGTGTGTGTGTGTGTGTGTGTGTGTGTGTGTGTGTGTGTGTGTGTGTGTGTGTGTGTGTGTGTGTGTGTAGGTGTGTGTGCGCGTGGCGTGTGTGTGTGTGTGTGCGTGCATGTCCCTTTTCTGGTCTCTGGTCCGGTACACGAGGAGGCAGCCTGTCACATCTTTTCACCTGCCAGCGCGGACTCTCAGTGGCGAGGTGTAACGTGTGGGAGGCTCACACTACCCCCGCCATTTCCTGTCTCTGCTGTGCAGATTACCACCCATCGACTTCCACCCGCTGACTCTGCCAATTGAGCCAGTATGACGGCCGGCCCAAGCCGGAGGCAACGCAGACAGCCGGATTCAAACCCGGTGTCTCTTGCGTTGGTGACAAGCGAAATGTCCGCTGCGCCACCCAGCCGCCTGATATATACTCTCTTTTTTAGACTCTTTTTGTATCACAAACAGTACTGTATTTGTAAATCTGGTATGTCATAAATGTATAGATGTAGCGGTACTGTCTATCCGTAGCTCATGTATGTCATATATGTTATGATAAATTGAAAATGGGGGACCCTGATGTAAACAAGACGAAAGTCTTTCTCTGGTCTGCATCCCCTTAACAATTGTGTGTATTGAGCTGTACTGTATTGTACCCATTCTGCAATCTGTTAATACAATTTTCAATCAATCAATCAATCAATCAATCACACCAGCTGAAACTACTGTTTGGACTGTTTGGGGTAGGGGTGGGACGATACATCGATCCAGATCGATACATCGATGTAATTATCAACAATCGAATCGGATCGATGCGATGTAATAAGATCGATTCATATCGATACTCTTATTTTGAAAATCCTGTGGCGAGTCTCATATCCGCCCAAGAACAACAGCAGTAGCTCCGTGTATGTAGATGTTACAGCATAGCATTCTCCCTTTCTGTGTGTGTGTGTGTGCGCGCGTCTTTGGAAAGACCAGATGAGGTCAGAGGAGTTTGATGTTTAAATGTTATTTAAACATAAACAATATAATACATAATAAATGTAGGCCTAGGCTATACATGATCATGCAACATCAACAAATTGTTGTAGGAACGGTTTGGGAGAGGGAGGTTGTGAGTTTTGAGTTCCAAAAAATTTAGCTTAAAGTTTAAAGCTCAATATATAAAAACGTGGCACTTTACAGTGAACAGGAGATCTATTTGTATTAAAAACAATAGATTGATTTTCCTTTAAATGTCTGGAAGAGCTCAAAAATACAAATGTCAAATGATATTTTCATTACCTTTTTTTTGTTGATCTAAATGTTACTGATTGTGTTAAATGGGCATATGATATCATCTCATATCGATCGCAGGCACCTGAATCTAATCGTATCGTATTGTATCGTGAGAGACTTTGTGATATCGGCAAATATCGTATCGTTGTCCAAAGAATCGATATCGTATCGTATCATGATGAAACTGGTGATTCCCACCCCTAGTTTGGGGGGGGGTTATGTCATTCAGACCCTGCTGAATTAATCACCCTGCCCTAGTAGGGGGTCACGAAAAGGCATTCCTCTGTTTTTAGGGGCCACGCATTGTCTACCACTGCTAGCAGTTCATCTGTCTGAACTAGCCTCATACTCTCACTTCATCCCTGTTTGCACTTTGCATTCAGTGAGAACCATGCTCTACTAAACAAAAGAGTTTGAGACTGTGTGAAACACAGAGGCTGGATGAAGATGGAGGCCTCTTATAGGCTGATGTCACATGGTTCTCCTATCGTTTGGTTGAAATCTTTAGTCAAACCTACACGTGAATCAGCTGTGATGATGATACTTGAATACACTTTCAAAAAAACTTCGATTTCAATTGAACTGGTTGGTAAAAATGTAAGATTCACGATACATAGAATATTTGCCATAATAATGGGGCATGAATGGAATCGTTCCGGCTGTAACTCGGTCCAATTTAGGACTTGGTCTGGTCCCATCTCTACACACAGACGGAGCTAAATTACTGTGTCAACTCATGAATGCCGGCTAGATTGGTTTTATGGTCCATAGATTGAGTTATACTCTCTCTCTCTCTCTCTCTCTCTCTCTCTCTCTCTCTCTCTCTCTCTCTCCATTGGTTCTCAAACTTAATTTCTTTCTCCTGCAGTTCCTTTTCCAGCTCCCTGTCTTCCATAACACGTTCCCACTCTACTCCAACATCTTCAGAACAAACTTTAGTGAGCTGTCAGACCCTGCACTACTGTAGTAATACATCTATAGAACAAACTTTAGTGAGCTGTCAGACCCTGCACTACTAGTAATACATCTATAGAACAAACCCTAGTGAGCTGTCAGACCTTGTACTACTGTAGTAATACATCTATAGAACAAACCTTAGTGAGCTGTCAGACCTTGTACTACTGTAGTAATACATCTATAGAACAAACCTTAGTGAGCTGTCAGACCCTGGCCTGTACTACTGTAGTAAGTAAGACATTGCACCATGCTTACCACTGATGTTGATTGGTTGAGTTTCTCACCACAATCAATGCTGTTCCTCATACTAGTGCCGGCTAGCTTGCCAGAACACAATACACCAATACAAAGTCAATTGGGTCAAGCTCATGTGTGTACAAGCTGACCGAGGCTCACTGAAAACGACTGTGTGGTAAAGGACAGTGATACAGGGGTGGGTCCCTGGCTGTGTGGTAAAGGACAGTGATACAGGGGTGGGTCCCTGGCTGTGTGGTAAAGGACAGTGATACAGGGGTGGGTCCCTGGCTGTGTGGTAAAGGACAGTGATACAGGGGTGGGTCCCTGGCTGTGTGGTAAAGGACAGTGATACAGGGGTGGGTCCCTGGCTGTGTGGTAAAGGACAGTGATACAGGGGTGGGTCCCTGGCTAACCTTTAGGGTGGTGGGGATGGATGGATGGTGTCTGATCTTCATCCTGAATGACCTCTTCTCTTCTCTTCTCTCCCCTAGCCCTCACGCATCCCCCCCTCTTCTTTTCTCTTCTCTCCCCTCCCCTCCCATCCCCTTCTCTTCTCTCCTCTATTATTTAGAGTTGAGCTGCCAGGAGTGGCATTCAGTGACAGTAGAATAGTCGACATTGTTCAGATTGGATTGTGAATGGATTTTCAACAATCAAAAGAACTTGCAGGGACGCATCAAGGGTCCTTTGAGGAAAAGACGAGGACTTTTCATGAGTGTTACTTCTAGGTAGCCCATACATGCTTTCTAAGGTTCTATTTGATTCAAAACACTGAAATGTGTCTTTTCAATGCAGTCAGAATCAGAAACACCCCATTCAACAAAGAAAATTAACTGTACAAAATTACCTCAGCTTTACAGCTTTACCCCTGAAACAGACTGGAATAGACCATTTCACTTCATCACCCAGTTTAATAGGTCCTGTCGTCCAAAGTGGACACATCCTGGCACGGAGGGGCAGAGATACAATTCACGTTGATCAAGTCAAGTGTTCCTTTATTAATCCCCTTGAGGAAATTCAGGTCTCATAGCAGCATGGGAGGGGGGCTACAGATAGAATAGGTCATACTAATAACAAGTCTGTGCAGTGTTTATAATCAAGAGTCAGATAGTCCTAACCGTTCTCTAGTTCACCAGCCATTAGCTCTCCAGCAATTGGCTGCAGTCCATGCCCACAGTTATGGAGCCTGATGGCTACTGGCACAAAGGACTGGCTGAGGAGATTTGTGGTGTGTCGCGGGGGGGATAAGTCTATGGCTGAACGTGCTCCTCATCTTACCTAGCTACTCATAGAGGGGATGGGAGGGTTTTTTCAGTATAGCGTCCATCTTTTTCCTCATCCTCCTCTCTGCCACCACCTCTAGTTTGATAAGTTTGACTCCCACTACGGAGCTAGCCTTCCTCACCAACTTGTTCAGTTTGTTAGTGTCTCTTGAGGACTAGGGATGGGAATCGAGAACCGGAACCGGTTCCTAATTGTCCGATTCCTGGAATCGCATGCCTCCGTGACTATCGATTCCTCTTATCAATGCCAAGTTTTTCGGACAGTTGCGCATTTTAAAACAATAACGTTAGCGCTACGCATGCAGCCATAGCAGACTATTTTATTCTGTCACTAGGAAAACCTAAATGAAAACTAATGCTTTCACTGTATAAATATTCTCCCATTTCATCCATTTTAGATGATCACAATAGACTGAGGCTGCAGCTAGTGGTTCTTGCGTACCTCAGGAAAATCCTTTCACGCTAGCACAGCGGGGTAAACTGAGTCAGGAAAAGGTGAACGAGTGTCACCGAGCAGTCACTAAATTTGTAAGGGCTCGAAATTGCGACCATTTTGGTGGGGGCTCAACAATAAATGACAATCAGAAATGTCAAGTTGCATGTTGTTATTCTAACCAGCTTAGTTCTGCTTGCATTTCCAATTTATTTATTTAAATTATACATTTATCAGGAATCGATAAGGGAATCGATAACGAATCGGATCGATAAGCAGAATATATAATGGAATCGTATAGATAAAATCTTATCAATTCCCATCCCTATTGAGGACACTGGCAACCACAAACTGGTAAATAGTCTGCAGTAGCCAGCTGCACACGTTGAAAGACCTGAGTCTCCTCATGAAGAACAGTCTGCTCTGTCCCTTCATGTAGAGAGCCTGGGTGTTGTCCGACCAGTCCGACGCTAGAGTCTCACTCACAGGGACTCCAGAATACATTGGAAAAACCCTGTGCTTGGTGTGTCTGCTCTAGCGCCAACACACAGGACGCCTCTTGTGGGAGTCGCAGCAGGCTAACGTCATTTCCAGGAACAAAAGCATTAATTCGGAGGAACGTTACATTGTTGATGCTTGAAAAATCTGAGCTTCCACGTTAATGTATGGTTTTGTTTATTACTAAGTTAATAGCGAATGTGAGATAATCCAACAAGCAAGCTAGCTGGCGGCTGTCATTGCTAACAGCTAACAGCTAGCGGAGCAGGCGAACGTAAAGCATTCATTGGTAAAGTTACATCACTTGACCACAAGGGTGCAGTATAACGTGGTGTACAATATGCTCTGAACAGGGACACTTTCACTCCATCTATTCTGTACACATACTAAACTTGGGTGAGAGAGTGTTCACTTGTGCATACATCCTGCGGCATTGCCTGTATATATCATCATCATCATCATCATCATCATCATCATCATCATCATCATCATCTGTCATTTGTTCTGTAATAAAATGTCCAAGATATTTTACCTTTTCACAGACCCCAAGATCACTTTCAGACAATTTGAAGTCTGGAAAGTTTAGACATTTGTCCTCTTTGGATCTACATATTAAAACAGCACTCTTACTGGCATTGTATTTTATATCATATTCAACTCCATACACAGTACATAGCAAGAAGCTGCTGGAGACCAGCGCTACTTGGACTAAATACCACAAGATCATCTGCATACATAATATGGTTCACTAAAGTATGTATCACCAATCATGCACCCATTATTACAGGCACTCGGACAGACCATCGACATATAGATTAAAAAGAACCAGGGACAAAATTCCCCCTTGTCTGACCCCATTGCTAACCCCAAACGGGGCTGTATGTTCTCCCAGCTGTTAAATTAATGTTATGTTACCTCGCTAGCTAGCGAGCTGTACCCATGCATCAGTGCACCACTGAGAAGGAAGGGTGCGCTGCATTTACAACACAAGACAAAATGACAGCAACACAGCATGCAGCACTATGATCGTTTAATCTCGATTATCTTGTTTTCATGCTCGTGGGAAGACAAAATCTGAATTGAAATGCAATTAATCGCCCAGCCCTAGACAGAACCATAAACAATACATTACATTACAGTATATACATTTTGTACTACCTTATATTTATATTACTGTTAAAGGAAAACTCCAACATTTTGGGAAATTAGCTTATTTAACATCTTCCCTGGAGTTAGACAAGAAGATACATACCTTTTTTGTCTCTGTGCGTGCATTTTAGCTTTGGGAATAGACGCTCCGTTAGCATAGCTTAGCTTCATCACTGGAAGTGAGTAGGGGCCGGAGCCTTACAGTGCCTTACAGTGTATTGCAAGGTCTGACATTGACCAAACTTGATATGCATGACCTTGGTGGGCTCTAGGTCAACTCCTGAAAAGGGGGTCAATGTCAGACTTTGCAATCAAAAGTTAGGGGGCTAATAACCCTTGCCATAATTTCAGTGTGCCCCCTAACTTTTGATTGCAAGGTCTGACATTGACCCCCTTTTCAGGAGTTGACCTACAGCCCACCAAGGTCATGCATATCAAGTTTGGTCAATGTCAGACCTTGCAATACACTGTAAGGCACTGTAAGGCTCCGGCCCCTACTCACTTCCAGTGATGAAGCTAAGCTATGCTAACGGAGCGTCTATTCCCAAAGCTAAAATGCACGCACAGAGACAAAAAAATCTTCTTGTCTAACTCCAGGGAAGATGTTAAATAAGCTAATTTCCCAAAATGTTGGAGTTCCCCTTTAACATATAGTAGTCTCCAGTTCCAGTGAGTGATTACAATATTCTTAGGCTCTGTGTGCAGGTGTAAAAAAATTTGTGTTAAATAAAATATATCCTGGTATTGAATTGCAATTGTAAAGGTGTCTCAGAACGTTAACTGTACACTCAGACAGAACACAAGGTTTAGTGTAGCCTATCTTTACTGGCACCAGTTTGACCAGTTTGACCACTGGACATAGCATTTACAAAAACTGGACCAAAAACAAAGACTGAAACTGATATCTATCTAACCGAGAACAATAAAAATGTGTCTGTGACCCAAGTTTGGGAAACACTATTCTAGAGTGAAGCTATATGTCCCTCTTGCGCTGTCTACTTACATTGACTTTACATGCATTCATTTCATACCACTTAAAAATGTTTCATTGTAAGAATCACATCATCATATCATGGCCTAAGTATTGTGATGACATTGTATTGTGATGATTGTGATAATATCATATTGTTATGATATTGAATTGTTATAATATCGTACTGTGATGATATCGCCTACTCTGATGATACCGTACTGTGATGATGCCATACTGTGATGATGCCATACTGTGATGATATCGTACTGTGATGATATTGCATTGTGATGATATCGTACTGTGATATCGTGTACTGTGGTGATACCGTACTGTGATGATATCGTACTGTGTTGATATTGTATTGTGATGATGATATTGTTCTGTGATTATATTGTATTTTGAGCTCTCTCTCAGCTCCCATCCCTTCTATACAGTGCAGCAGACAGGTTGGTTATAGGTTGATGCGTGATGATGCAGCAAAATGCAAAGTACATCCAGCGATGTAGCTGTGTGGTATGGTTGTGTACAGGGTGCAGTACCAGAGGGAATGTCTGTAGGCTCAGAGCTAAATAGAGGCTTTTGTGTGGGTAGTGTACTGCTGCCTTATGCAGGTCTCTCCCTCACAGTGGGAAGGCGGGAAATGACTGTACGGTACATGCGTGTGGTTTGGTGTGGGTGTGTGTTGTAATCTCTGGATTTGTAATTGGTTTACAGGCATCAATGGAACACAACAATACAGCGTGTTTAAACCGGGTTAGTGGAGACGCATCATAGTGAGAAAAGACACGTACACGTACACACACGCACATGCGCGCACACGCCGGCCTCCCACGGTGCAGAGGTGACATTAATTTACAAAACAGTGACACAAGTGAAATAACAAAACACTTACGGAGCTTCACTATGTTACCTACTTTGTAACTGAGCAGGTGAAGCCTCCTCTGCTCGGCCAAAACGGCTCTCATGAACACCTGGTAGCCTCACATCAAGCTTCACACAGGTGCCACACATAATTAATGAACACTTCCTACACTGTGCACAGTGCTATACATCAATACATTAACAATTTCCTACACACTATATACAAATGTTTTCATTAACCTAAACCAAGCAAACAGCAACACCAATAAAAACCACAACCATGATAACCTAATAAATATATATGTATGTATAATGTATGCATGATAATATGAAAGAATGTACTATGTATGATAATATGAATGGATGTGGCACTCCCAGGTGTGCACCCTTGGTTGTGCTACTGACGGTAAAGGAAATTAATGATGGGGTGGTGGGGGGGGGGGGGGGGGGGGTGGTTTTGACGTTCTCAGTACAATAACAGAAGGGAATGGTGAAGGTTTGGTGTGTGTGTGTCTGTGTGTGTGTGTGTGACTGTGTGTGTGTGTGTGTGTGTGTGTGTGTGTGTGTGTGTGTGTGTGTGTGTGTGTGTGTGTGTGTGTGTGTGTACAATACAAAATATACAATAATATATTCTTGTGCAATATGTCACAAGGGTTGTGTCAATGGACGATTGCTTTGTGGATTGACAATGTCCAGAGCTATTGCTAAATTGCACACAAGGTCAAGACGATTTTGGTTTAGTTTGAACCCAACCAACACAATAGACTTGACACTTATACTTCATGGGGAAATATTAGTAACGTTAATTAGACAGATTTTTGAAAGATAATCTCATACTATCCAAATAGCCAACTCTGACTTTGTATCTATGTATATGCTTTTTGACATGTGGCTCTCTATGCACAGTGAACTCATTCAAATTGCACACGCTCCTTTTACTGTTTGAAGGGCACAAGACAAATAGACCGGACCGAATTGACTAGATAATGAAGGTTTTATATACATGTTTCAGTAGTACTCAGTGTGCTGAATGATACATATAGATAGACTAGGTTTAAATTTATTAGACCAATTAATTAGACCTAACAAACACCTCGTGGCTAATCGAACCTAGCACCGGCAACAATGGACATGATTGCGACATACAAAATGTACGGCTGAAATTATAGACATTGTTTGGATTACATTGTTTAGTCACAATAGACTGGACACTTATACTTCATAGTGTAATATTAGTAACGTCAATTAGATTGATTTTTTATAGATAATTTCATGCTATCCAAATTGCCAACTTGACCTTGTACCTATATGCCGTTTTCTTTTTCTTTTGAAAAATGTGAAAATGTGATTCTCTATGCGGTGAACTCATTCAAGTAGCACACGCTCCTTTTACTGTTTGAAGGTCTCAATACAAAATAGGCCGGACCGAATTGACTAAATAATGAAGGTTTTATATACATGTTTCAATAGTACTCAGTGTGCTGAATGAACCGATTCAAGTTGCACACTCTCTCCTCCTTTTTTTTTTTTTTTTTTCTTCTTTTCATATACTGCAGAGTCAGGACAGGTAAATAGACTGGACAGAATGGACTATATAATGAAGGTTTAGATATACACTTCAAATTACTCAGTGTGCTGAATGAAATGTTGCTCCCGCATGACTATACATATAGATAGACTAGGTTAAATTCATTAGACCAATTAATCAGATAAGATAGATTAGGTATTGGTTAGACTTATGTGTACGTATTGGATACATGTTTCTAAACTACCAAATGTGGCTAACCAAATAATTTTTCTATACATATTTTTGGTACACATGAACTCTCTGCTGATGGGGTAACCCTAACCCTAACCCCCTAACCCTAACCCTAATTAAAAAAAAATGTTAAAATCCTAAAAAAGAATAAATATTCGATATGTATGGTGAGTACTGAAGTTAATAATGATATTCATGAAAACAAATTGGAACAATACATGAAAAAGATATGTTTTAATGAGATCGCAGTTTCGGTCACTAGGGAGATAGGTGTTTTTTTTTAAGGGTGACTGGAGGGTTAAAATAAGTAGCTTTTTTGGCGGATATAAATAGTTCCTTATGCAGTTTATTCTTTACAGCACGTCTCTATAAACTAATGCCTGTGTGGCTGTTGGTGGGAGTGGCACTGGCTCACACACAAACAAGTTTTCACTGCATACAGAAGCAGCAAGAGGAGTTCAGCTGGATATCATTGCTTCTATAATGCCATAGAATCATATACCTAGTCTAGTTTGATTAGGCTTGACTCTCTCTTTCTGTCCCTCTTTCTCTCTGTGCCTAGCCCACGTCCTCTTCCTCTTCCTCTCTCTCTCTCTCTCTCTCTCTCTCTCTCTCTCTCTCTCTCTCTCTCTCTCTCTCTCTCTCTCTCTCTCTCTCTCTCTCTCTCTCTCTCTCTCTCCCTCTCCTCTCTCTGTGTGCTCTTGCCAATGCCTCTTCACAGGTTTTGGATTGGTTCAAGAGGGAGACTGAGTATTGTGATGTCATACACCCCGGTGGGGTCCTGTCTGCTAGGGGAGATTGTTCCATTCTCCATACTTTCACTGTGTGCCCATAGTCCCTAACTATGAGTGTGTAGAATCAGAACTACAAGGAAGATATTACGTTATTCCAACACATGCTTTCTGAGACTGTTCTCCTTTCCATAGCCGCTCAACACTGAGCTCTGAATAAAAGGGACATTAAATGGTCTGCATTCATGAGTCTTTCGTCCACTCAAAGCTGTTTGCAACCTATGCCTCACATTCATTTAATTTAATTAAAGGTTAATTTCAAACCTTTATTTAAACACAAATGGCAACTGAGGTTTCCCTCATGTACAGTCATGTTGAGTGTACATACAGAAATAAGCAAAAAAAAAAAGCATATACAATTACACAACATATAAAATCATAAAAATAAGACAAGGATAACAAATAAATTAAAACACATACAACTTAATTGACAAAGGTTGGATATCAAGGTTTTAAACTCACTCACACACACATGGAAGGCAGCCATGCAAGGCGCCAACGAGCTTGTCGGGAGCAATTAGGGGTTAAGTGTCTTGCTCAAGGATACTCTGGCACGAAGTTAGGGCGAGCCGGAATCTAACAGGGAACCTTTGATTACCACGACCGATCTGCCTCCTGAGCCACTACCACTCTCCCCATTATATTAGTGTTGGTTTTTCAGCCACCGAAACCTCCTGAAAAGGACATTAATCCTTTTCGAAACTGAACATGAATCTAAGTGAGAGTCCAGGGAGATCCGGTGTTGGCAGTTATATGACTGTATGATGTTCTCCAGCAAACAGTAAACACCAGGGAATTACTATTTATTCAGACACTACTGTCAGCTAGCCAATATCTACTACTACCTGATATCCAATACCCCAGCACCCCACTATGAACAGTTTAAGAACATGATCACAAACCTCCCTACCTCAATGTATAACTGTTCTTCATTTAAGAACATGATCACAAACCTCCCTACCTCAGTGTGTAACTGTTCTTCATTTAAGAACATGATCACAAACCTCCCTAACTCAGTGTGTAATCTTGATGACATTGCCCCTTTTCAAGACTACATCATATCACATATCAGTCAATCTCTAGAATAATCTAGAATAATATGACAAGGATGGGACCCAGTCCCACAGTTCTCACACAGGCTGATACCAGACTGATACTAGGCTGATACCAGACTGATACTAGGCTGATACCAGACTGATACTAGGCTGATACCAGGTTGATACTAGGCTGATACCAGGTTGATACTAGGCTGATACCAGGTTGATACTATAGGCTGATACTAGGCTGATACCAGGTTGATACTAGGCTGATACCAGGTTGATACTATAGGCTGATACCAGGCTGATACCAGGTTGATACTAGGCTGATACCAGGTGGATACCAGGCTCAAATAGGTGTAAACTGACTTGATTTGCTGCATTCTTAACACATAGAAGCATCTTAGATCTCTCCAAAAGAAAAATGTATTATGCCTCAATAGTTTTTCTCCATTGACCCCAAACTGATCAATGTAAGTCTATGTCTGTAAATGCAAGTCTCTACTGTTCAGTAAAGCTAATGGTCTAAGGCGCACGGCAGCGTTCATCATCCGCCCGACCGTGTGTCCCATCTGTGCACTCTCCATCTATGTGAGACGCACAGCCCACTTCAGATCCACTCGACAGTCATTTGTGTGCCGAGGTGAGTCAGCAAGAGGCCAGGCTCTGTCTAAACAATATCTGTCACACCTAAGCAGGACAGACTCCACCTGTCGGGTCGGGGCTTCGCAAGATGCTTCGCCGGTATTCATACAACTATGATTCATAACTTGGTTCAGAATGTGAGTTGGTATATTCAAAGACAGAGTGGGGATCTTCCTATTAACATGTGTTTTAGCTGCATTATAAATTGGCTTTACACCCCATTTAACCAATATAGCTCTAATGGTCTGTTTGTAGCAGCTCCTAGAAATGATAATGTTGTGTTTAGAACTGCAGGGAAATATACGACAGCTTATTGCAGCATACTTTAATTCTGTGTGTGTGCGTGTGTTTAGAGGCTAAGGCTATAGATAGACAGATAGATAGATAAACCCCACAGATTAGGGTAACAAGCAGCATTGGAGGTAAAATTATACATATCGAGGGAAAGGTTTTGTGTGATGTTTGTGTCTACTATCTCCCCCCCCCCCCCCCATCCCAGTGAGCTGTGGTGTTCCACAAGGAAGCATACTAGGACCGTTACTGTTCCTAATTTATGCAAATGACATGTCATCAGCTTGTGACTGCAACTTGTTCCTGTTTGCGGACGACTCAACCCTGCTGGTTTCTGACAGGAACAAGTTGCAGGTTGAAAAAGCCCTCAGCTCTGAACTCTGCAGAATCTGCACCTGGCTCGCTGATAACAAACTATCATTACACCTGGGTAAAACAGAGTCCATTCTCTTTGGATCAAATAACAAACTCAGCAAGACCAACGGCTTCTCTGTTACAGTGGGTGACATTACATACCTGGGCTCCATCCTAGAGGCAAATCTTTCCTGTGACAAAATGGCAACAAATGTAATAAAAAAAAGTCAACCAACAAACACGATTTGGTAACACTTTATAATAACACTCAGTTAGGCTGCAATTCGAAACTGGCCCCTGTAAATATACAACCCCCCCCCCCACCACCCAACCCCCTCCAATGTACAGTTTCTTCCCCCTCAAATGTATATACTCTCTTTTAGAAACTCTGTCTCTTAAACAGTACTGTATATTTGTATATCTTGTATGTCATAAATGTCTGGATGTAACAGTACTGTTTATCTGTATGTCGTGTACAGTATGTCATAAATGTTACGATGAATTGAAAATGGGGGACCCTGATGTAAACAAGACGAAAGTCTTTCTCTGGTCTGCATCCCCTTAACAATTGTGTGTATTGAGCCGTACTGTATTGTACCCATTCTGCAATCTGTTAATAAAGTTTTCAATCAAACAATCAATCAATCTACCACATAGGCTGTCATCATTCAAGATTCAAGATTCAAGTGCACAGTTAAACAGACAGTTTGCCATACAATGAAAATCTTATTTTGCTAGTCCGCCTTTCACACAAAATCACACAATGATATATATATATATTTTTTTTACAATTTAAATACAAGGGAGTGCTAAAAAAGAAGGTAACAATAGATAAATATAATATATACAAGGCACAGTGAGTAACATTGCACGTTCCGATTCAGTGTTTACAATATAAATGGAGGTGACAGTGGGTCACATCATGAGCAATATTAATGTTTATGGGGTGTAACAATGCATCTATGCAGGTGACGATTCAACTGCATCGATTTGAAAATGTAAGAATCGATTGTTAAAAAAATAAAAAAATAAAATTAATGGCGATTTTTTTTGTACCTATAGTCCATTCATGCTGAGTGAATCAGTTCCCCCAGCCACATTTGTGTATAAATTTTTTGGGGGGAATTAACTGATTTAATTTTTTTGTATCAAATCGCATCGAATCGAATCATGGTCAAATGAAGATATTTCATGATGCATTGAATCGTTGCCTGAAGAATCGTAATCGAATCGTTGTGGGGTCGAATCGTTACAGCCCTTTATTAGCATATTAGTTTTAGTCACATTTTAGTTTAGTAAATGATAGTGTTCTATCTATCCATTCATATTTGCCCTCTCCCCCATGCGTTTAAAAAATTACTGTTGAATAAATAACAGAAGGTAGCCTGCTGAATAGACCAGTGAAATATTTTACTGTATTTACCACCCACCGGGATTGCTTGCTACTGTATAGAGCAAATGCTGTATAAAGCAAATACTGTATAAAACAAATCCAACTGAAGAATACTGTTTGTTTTTGCCCCACCCCTCTCCCTTCCAGTTATTTATCAATACACATATTTTTTTCAAACACTGTGGTGTTGTATTCCAGTGAAAAACCACAGTCAACTAAGTCTTTCTTTAGGGCAGACAGTGTACTGTACTGATGAGGATTACAACAGGGAACAACAGAAAATTGTGTTTTAGATGTCATCTATAATAATAATAATAATAATAATAATAATAATAATATTATTATTATTATTATTATTATTATTATTATTATTATTATTATTATTATTATTATTATTATTATTATTATTATTATTATTATTATTATTATTATTATTATTATTATTATTATCTATAATCCATATACATGGTTGGTTTCCAGCCCTGGCCTTCAGGAGGCCACCTGCCTTCTGCCAACCTGTCAGTATGAAGATTGACTGCTGGAAATGATCTCAATCACTTATTAAAACTGACAGTTTCCTAACTAAGTCTGATAGTGATGGATGGATGGATGGATGGATGGATGGATGGATGGATGGATGGATGGATGGATGGATGGATGGATGGATGGATGGATGGATGGATGGATGGATGGATGGATGGATGGATGGATGGATGGATGGAGAGATGGATGGATGGATGCAGGGAGGGAGGATCCATCCATCTGTCATCTATTGATTTCAATCAGTATTAGAATATGGCCACAGTGTTGCTAGCTCACTCATTCAAAGAATCACCATAATTGACATTGCCGTGTGACTGTACGACCAACCGGTCAGGAGATACAATAATTTGAAAAGGTTTTTTATGGAAGCAGCACCTTTATAGAAGCAGTCTTGTCTGACTGAGACAGTACCCCTAGAAGCAGTCTATCTGACTGAGACAGTACCATCATAGAAGCAGTCTATCTGACTTAGACAGGAGAGTGGATACTCTCTCTCTCTCTCTCTCTCTCTCTCTCTCTCTCTCTCTCTCTCTCTCTCTCTCTCTCTCTCTCTCTCTCTCTCTCTCTCTCTCTCTCTCTCTCTCTCTCTCTCTCTCTCTCTCTCTCTCTCTCTCTCTCTCTCTCTCTCTCTCACCAACCCAGTATCATTCCCGGGCGTCACATTCTCACACCTGTCCCACAACCTCTGCGTGTGTTCTTCACGCTCAGAAACCAGGGCTCAAAATTAACCTCTTAACTGGAGCCCAGAAAAGTGGCAATTTTTTAACTTGAACTTGAGAACTGCATACTTTCTTTGAAAAGCATATCTTTATACTTTATACTTATAGTACATGCATAAGCCTGGTCTCTTTTGAAAGATAGCATTCTGAAGTTTCTGATACAATAAAGAAAGCCTAGTAATAGATAGAGTTGTTCCGATACCGATACCAGTATCGGAAATGCCGCCGATACTGCCTAAAATGCTGGTATCGGTATCGGCGAGTACCCTCTAATGTTGCGCTCCGATACCATATGACGTAATTTATCAACAACACTGCGGACGTTGGGCTCTGTAGATATACCCTACTCGCTGAGTGAGCATTATAAAACAAACGTGTGCTTAATCGACCGTGAATTAAAGTGTCAATTGCCATTTGTCATTTTAACAGCAGAGCAGATACTTTCTTAAAATGCCATCGTCCCGACAGAGCGCTGTTGACGGGGAGCTCTGATGAGTTCGCTTGGTGGCTGGTGTTATTAGCATTGAACAGCTAACTGAAAGCTAGCTTTGACGTTACCTTGGCTAAAGTTGGGGCTATTCATAATCCAGCAATAATGGCTGCAGACCTGCAAGCAAAGTACAGCAAGTTGGCAAAGGAGTATTCCAAGTTAAATCACAATGTCACCAGTAACGTTACAGTCTTCTATGGTCTTTCCGTATACCGGTAGCTCATGCTAGCTAACCTACAGTAGCTCACGTTAATGTCTTCATTTCACAATTGCACGTCGCGTACACAATTAATGACATGTTGCGGACAGCCATATCGGCGACAATGTTTAGCTTTTAGTGCCAAATGATAAGAGTCTGAGGCGGAGTCTCAAAAGAGAATGTTGAATATTTATTGTGCAAAAATCACAACAGTTCCTCTGCTACTTCAACGGAGCTTGTAGACTGAGTAGGGTATATCTGCAGAGCCACTGGGTAGCGAGTGCAAAGCGAGTGGATCTAGAGTAGGGTATATCTGCAGTGCTGCAGCCCCATACTCATTGATTAATGATACTAATACAAATCTATACAATCACCTGTTGAATAAATACCATTACTTTCTAGTTATTACTAAAAAAACAGTATATATAAAACAGTATCTGTAAAAAAAAATATATATATATATATATAATTTTTATACTTTTTTTTTTAAATGTATGCACTGGTATCGGATAAGTATCGGTATCGGCCGATACCCAAAGCTTAGGTATCGGAATCGGATCGGAAAGGAAAAAATGGTATCGGAACATCTCTAGTAATAGACACAATATTTCTGACACTGGGAATACATTCACTGAGGTCCATAGATGTCCCTAGATACCAAGAATATGCAAATAGCCTTGTAGAAGTGGAGCAATATTCCATTTACTTAGGTATGTATTCTAGGCCGATTTTCAGAAAATAGGGCTCCGGGCTTAAGAGGTTATTAACACATTCCTGGCCAACCACGTTATTGGGTATCATACGTTATTGGGAGCCAGCGGTTGACGGCCAAAAACGTATATATAGTTTTCCTGTATATATACGTTTTTGACTAGTTTTTTCTTTTATCCGATTTTAATACCCTATTCAATGTCAGGGAGCTGTATTCTGCCTGGAAAAGGCATATTGGGACTCCGAAGGTGCAGTACCGGTCAGATCCTGCTAGTGGCGCTGTATCGAGAATGCAGTAACCCCTGCTCCAGACCGGGTGCCACACTGAAAATGGTCTGGGTGGATTTTTCTACTAACGTGAACCTAGGGCTTCACCCGATCGCATTGAATAGTTTTCGGGACCCCTGATTCATTATGCTGTGGTGGGTTATGTCATGGGCCAAATGGACATATGATCTACCAGATGGCAATCAAATAATTGGAATATTCTTTTTGGAATCCCACCGGCCACAGGTAAGGACAATTCAACGTCAATTTCAGCTTGATCGTGCAAGGATTTCATAGCCATCCCCCTGATCAGTGTATGTTGTGGTAATAACGAATGCCGTTATTGGCAATCAATTAATCAGAAACAACCCCCCCCCCCCCCCCCCTTTCATGCATTCATGATGAAACAATACCATCATATGCATTTGATTTTTTAATTGTAGCGTGTGTAGGGACAAAAACGCCAATGGATTTTGTAACTGAGGGGTACAATTCCCTGACTGTATTAATAAGTATGGTATCATTAAACCACTACTGTCTTATGTACATTACTACTGGCCATACAGTACACAGGTATCTTATGATGAACACTTCCCACAATGACTCAGTTCCACACAAAACTGGATTTAAGTATTTATTAGCAGCAATGATAGTACATAATATACTTTACTTTGGATGCGCTTATAAGGCAAAGGAATGTGCGTAGGCAAATCAATAACGTATGTCCATTCTCATATTACGCAGGAGATAATAATACAACCTGAATCTTAGGAATTATATCTATGGTACTCTGGTAATATAGCGGGAGATACTGGTAGGGTCCCTCCGGTCGTAAGCCAGCAAGGGGAGAGGATTTGTCGGTAGTAGAGTCTGGGTCAACGATGATAAAGAGACTCCAAGTATAGGAGACGGTGCAATAATATCTTGATCCGCAGACGAATACAGCTGTTCTCCGTAGCATGCAGCTCCGCATGGAAGAAAGCTAGCCGGCCTCAGGCTTCTGAGAGGCGGGCTCGACGTGGCTCCTCACAGGGTAAATCCCACACAATTGTGGGTGTAGGCGATTCTCCGCTCCATCAATTACAGGACCAAAAGCAAATATAATCCAGCCGAAAAGGGCTATGCAGTCGTCGGTAGGTTATCCAGTGTACATGATCCACACGGTCCTCGTCTAGGGCCCCTCGGGTGAAAGCGCCAGGGTAAGCAGCCCAGCCTGGATAAGCACACTAGCTGGTACGAGGAAACGTTGGTGATGCTGGTCACTGTAGAACGGTAGCCGCACGATACACTATACATAAATAGACTATTACTGACTTAATAGAATAGGTCGAACTCGACGGTACAGCGTTAAACTCTGATACTTCAGTTATTAATTCGCACGCGGTCTCAATGCTCTATTTGGGGCCAAACAGGCCATACTTCACTGCACGTTGTATCGTGGGTGAGGCTTCAACTTATTGGGTAACTCTACTTCTGTATTCACCTGCGCCGTATTTATACGTTAGGTGAACAAACTAGTACCAGCTTTATTCCTGTCTCATATCCTTGCGCAGAACCGTTCATGTCCAGGCAAGTCCTTGGCGGTGACTTTGAACCAGACCTTGGAGGTATGGCAATGGCGCCTGGTGGACCGCTGTCCAATAGGAGAACGAAATATTATGGTCTGTACTAGGCTAAAGGGATATTCCGTGTATATGTACAAGGAATACACAAGGGATATCAAACGATATACAAATATTATGCAATATATATCAATCAATAAATATATATATTCGGTTTAATCTGATCCTTCGTAACAGCCGCCTCCTAATTAGTCCCACCTAATTAGATAAGCAGAGACAGATTAACCACACTGTCCACTACTCAATGTCTGTTGTGAGGGTAGGGCAGTTCACAAAGTCAGGGGGTCATGGTCGTCATCAATAGTGTCGGGGAGCCTTGGCAACTCTATCAGCCTCGCCACGGGCCGGGTGTATATCCGCCCTTGGACGAGCACTTCTGCCGCTCTGACCTTTCCGTCGGCACCGGTGATCACTTTGCTTACGCGGCCGGCCGGCCACATAGCTCGGGGTAGTGACTGGTCGATAATCATGACGACTGTTCCTTCTGTCAAATTGTCTCTTTCTTTCACCCATTTCTGGCGGGTCTGTAGAGACGGTAGATAGTGGAGTAGGAAACTGTTCCAAAACTTGTCAGCCAATACTTGACTGTACCTCCACATTCTTCGGCCGTTCGCTTCTTCAGGCCTGTACACTGTCTGTGGTAGCGCGGGGTCCAGCCGCCCCATCAAGAGAGTGTTGGGGGTGACTGGGTTGACATCTGCTACATCACTTGAGACGTAACCGAGGGGCTTTGAGTTCAATACTCCCTCGATCTCCGTGAGGACTGTCGTTAGGACTTCTTCCGCCACGGTCTGGGCCCCAAGCACGGCGTACAGGGCTGTCTTTATTGAACGTACTTCTCTTTCCCAAGTTCCACCGAAGTGAGGTGCATTCAGGGGATTAAACTGGAAATCAATCTGGTATGGAGCGAGGTGGGTCTTAAGTTCTGGGCCCATAGCTTGGAAGCTCTCTCTCAGCTCTCTTTCTCCGCCTTTGAAGTTTGTCCCGTGATCAGACAATAATATAGACGGTTTCCCTTTCCGCGATGTGAATCTTCGGAAGGCCATAAGGAATGAGTCTGTGCTCATGGTTGGAAGGAGGTCTATGTGTATCGCTCGGGTGGTCATCCATTTGAATACAATACCCCACCGCTTCTCGGTTCCTCTTCCTTTCTTTACATACAGCGGGCCGAAACAGTCCATACCGGTGGAGTGAAAAGGCTTGTCGCCGAGTCGGAGGTGACAGGGGGGTAGGTCAGCCATCCGGGGTATACTGGGCTGTGCTCGCCATTTACGACAGTCTAGACAAGTCCGCTGGAAATGTCGTACTGCTTCTCTCCCTTGCAGTATCCAATAACGACGTCTGATCTCCGCGAAGACTCTCTCTGCCCCGGCGTGATGCACGTCCTTGTCGTATTTCTTTATGATAAGCTCTGTGACCTTGTGTCGGCTGTTTAAGACTATCGGGTACTTGACGTCATCCGGTAAGTCTGGAGCTCTCCTCAGACGACCACCCACTCTGATGAGATTATGGGCATCGCTCTCAGGGGCTAGGTGGAGCAATCTGCTGTCTGACGGGACAGGCTTTGCTCCCTGTAGACAGTCTAGCTCGTCAGGGAACGAGTCTCTCTGGGCTCGCTGTAGCAGAAGAAGTTCTGCTTCTTCGTAGTTAGCTGCAGTAATGTCAGTAGTGGGCTGAACCTCTGGGTGGTGCCACAGGAATGTCTTTAGCTGCGCACTCTCAAGGGTGAGGCAGTCGTCTATGTTGGGGTCTGTGGGGACGAGTGTGTGTGTCAACCCACAGAACATAGATTTCTTGTTCTCTGCCTCCTCTTCACTCGCCTCCCGTGGGGTGGGTGTAGGCCACTCTTCTTCCGGGAGCTTGAGGAACTCGGGCACGTCACTATATAGATTGTGACGGGTGAGGTCATCCAGGGACATTCCCTGGGTGATGACGTCAGCTGGGTTGTGTTTTGTGTCCACATACCTCCAGCTTGCTGCTTCTGTTAAATCTTGGATCTCTGTGATTCTGACTCCCACGAAGACCTTGTATCTACACGAATCAGACTGGATCCATGTGAGTACGGTCGTGGAGTCTGACCACAAGATTGTTCTTTGCACCGGGATGGTGAGTTCACGTTGGATTAACGTGGCGAGTTGCGCTCCTGCTAGGGCTGCGCAGAGCTCTAGACGCGGGATAGATTGTTGCTTGCGGGGGGCTATTCTTGAGCGAGCCAGGATGAAAGCAGTATGTATTTCTCCTCCCTCCTCTCGGGCACGCAAGTAGGCCACCGAACCGTAGGCTACTTCGGAGGCGTCGCTGAAGACGTGCAGGTCCATCTGGCACGTCTCCGGCCTCACTGTGGGTGGGAAGTAGCTGCGGCGTATGTTGACACCTGGGAGTGAGCTGAGTTCTGTCTCCCACTCTCTCCATGTGGAGGAAAGGTGTTCGGGTATGGGGTCGTCCCAGCCCTGGTCCTTGTCCCATAACGCTCTTACAATCATCTTTGCCCTGGTGGTGTAAGGTAGAATACATCCCAACGGGTCATATTGTCTGGCGAGTGTTCTGTATACACTCCGTCTTGTGGTCGGTAGTGCAGTCGACCTTCCCTGCTCCTTGGTCAGGGGTGTGTGTTTATAATGGAGCGAGTCTGTTTTGAAGCGCCAGACTAGTCCTAATGTCATTTCTTGGGCTTCTCCTGGGATGGTCGCCATCCAGGTCTCGCTGCTTGCTGCCTTGTCCTCTGGGGAGAGGCTGCGCAATACTTGAGGGTCGCTGCTGGCCCACTGCCGGAGATCAAAGCCGCCTTTGATCAGGGAGGCGCGGAGCTTGAGTAGGAGGGCCTCGGCTTCTTCTGGCGTCGAGACGCTTTGCAGACAGTTGTCCACGTAGAAACTATTTCCTACACTTTGTCGGACCTCTTCATCAGCTGCTGGGTCCTCTGCGACGTGTTTTTGCAGTGCAAACGTAGCACAGCATGGGCTGCATGTGGTTCCGAAAGGGAGGACTTCCCATTGATAGATGGCTGGTTGCTCGTCCCCGATCCTCTCTCTCCATAGGAACCGCAGCAGGGGCTTGTCCTCCTCCACTAGTCGCACCTGCAGGAACATCCCTTTGATGTCGCCGCTGATGGCCACCTTGTCTTGGCGGAAACGTAGTAACACGCCTAGTAGAGAGGGGCCGAGTGTTGGGCCGGGCAAGAGCTCTTTATTCAGATTTTGTGATCCGATCTGGTAGCTGCAGTTGAACACAATACGATCCTTGCCGTTGTGGTGGACCTTGTGGTGCGGCACATACCATGATTCGGTCGTCTGATCGGCCTCTCCAATGTCAATTTTCTTTATGGGTCCCGCTGTGATTAGCTTGTCAATCTCAGCGCGGTACACAGTCTCTTGAGCGGGGTCTCTGGCTAGGCGCCGCTCTGTGTTCAATAGATACCGCTCCGTCGCTTCTTTTGGGGCGTGGAAGGTAGGCATACCCTCTCGCCTCAGGAGTGGAGTTGCGTATCTCATCACTCCGTTGACTTTGACTCTCTTTGTCCCCCGCTCGAGGAGGGCTATAGCATAAATGTCTTCCTTGGAACGAATGTCTTTCTTTTCGTTCTTAAAGGGCATTGTCTCTAGTGTCCATAGCCTCTCGACATGCTGTAGGAGGGTGGTGTCTTCTTCTGTCACTCTGGAGTGGAGGCAGCTAGTGGCTGCTGTTCGGTTAGGAGACCTAGCGAGGGGGCCTTGTAGTGTCTATCCTAGGCGGGTCTCGACTGCTGCAGGACAGCCTCTGGGCCCAGTGTGGACCCGGTCCATCGGGACGATGAGGTGTGCATGGTCGGATCCTACCAGCAGGGTCGGGGTGGCACTGTCTATGAGCGGTATAGGTAGTTGACGCAGGTGCACATATTTATCCATCAGCTTGGCGATGGGGTAGGTGTACTGCGACAGGCCTATTTCTTGGCTGGTGAAAGCGTTAGTGATCCTATACCGTCTCTCTGGCTGCCCGCTTGCTGCGATAGTGAAGGAGACATTCTCGCCCTTTATCGTCTTTAGGTCTCTTCTTATTGTCCGAATCGTCATCGTTTCTTCGCTCCCCCGCAGCCCCAGCTGGGCCGCAGCGGACGCGAGGAGAAGGGTCTTCTCTGACCCGTCGTCAAGGACGGCGTAGGTGTCCATGACCTTGTCTTGGTAACTCAATGTTACGCGGACCACCTTCAAGAGCACCCGGGCGCCCCCGCTGCTGGCGGGGTCAATGTACATAACACTTGCCTTTGTGCTGCTTGAGGGTGCAGGCTTTCTTCTGTTACTGTCATGTAGGACGTCCAAGTGGGCTCCGTCACACCGACTACACCTCTTCTTTAAGCGGCAATCGGCTGCCATGTGACTGCGCGCACATCGGTAACAGCGTCGGTTGGACTTTATCCATTGACTCACCTCGTCGGCGGTCATCTTCTTGAACGTGTCACAGTGTGACAGCCAGTGTTCCTTTTCGCAGTACGGGCACACCATCTTCCACTTCTCTTTCATCGAGGGGGTACTGTGGTTCTTGTTGCTCGGTACTGATTCTGCTTGGTGCATGACGGTCACCAGTCTGCGGCCATCGTTTGCTCTCCTAGGTCCCTCTCTGGAGCTTGGTGTGCTCCGCACGAACGTATCCAACCGTAGGCTGTTGACTTCTCTCGCCAGGAAGTCGGCTAGGTCTAGGAGGGATGGCTCGGGACCGTTAGGATCACGGTGGTCTCTTTGCCGCCTGAAGCGCTCTTGTCGGGCGGGCGGAAGCTTCTCTAAAATCCTCTCGACATTAGAGTTCGCGTACAGTTCGTGCATACCCTTTTCCTTTTGCGCCCCCAGCATCCCTACCAGGGATTGTACCTTGATAGACAGGTCATCTAGTGAGCGATTGTCTGTGGCTGGGGGTAGACGGTCAATATTCCTTATCTCTTGTATTACGTAGTCCCATATGCGTCCATATCTTTGGTCGAGTGCTGCTAGAGCCGCGGTGTATGGGGTAGTAGAGGTGGAATATGCCAGCGCTATATTGTGCGCTCGGGGCACCTTGAGGTGCTTGAGTAGGATAGCATATTTGTACGGTTCATCAGCTACATCGGACATCATTGTCTCTAAGCACATTCGTAGCTCTGTGTACTGTGCTCTGTTCTCGTGTGTGAAGTCCGGGAACGTCGGTGTGCCAAGGTACGATGCCATGGATGGCTGGCACATCGGTGAGCGTTGGAGGAGAGGCCTCCTAGGCGAGTCTCCTCTTACGTGTCGTGGTGGGCTGGTACCTGCTGGGTACCAAGGCCCGCGTACCCAGGTGCTGTTCCTCGGGGCTGGTCGTGCGTCAAGCTCACCCGTGAATTGAGTCGGGGGTCTGTAGCGCAGAGCCGCGGGGGTAAAGTCTGGGCTGTACTGGACCTCCTGGTCCTGTGGAGTACTGTGATGCTGTTGGGCTTGACTCTCCTCCTCTCCCTCTTCTTCTTCCTCTGGCAGGTCATCTAGATCCTGTAGTCGTCTATTTAGCCTCTCCGCGGTATAGACCGGTTCTTCCCTGTAGCTGGGTCTCGCTTGGACCGGTCGGGGAAGGGGTTCGGAGAGGGGTATAGGCTCTCTCTGGTGGTCGGGCTCAGGGTCGCTTGATCGGGTAGGGGAGGGTGCCCTTGACCCTTGTCTTGACGAGGCCCTGGAGCCCCGTGCGGAGGGAGGGGGGGTTGCCCTGGTAATCAGCTGCTCCATTATCTGCGCTTGTAATCGGTCGCGCTCGGCTTCGCGCTTGGTGAGAGCGAGGTCGCGCTCTGCTTCTCTTTGGGCACCGGCAGCGGCGCGCTGGGCTTCGGCGCGGTCTCTTCCCATATTCTCTTCCGTCTGGAGGCGTCTAATCTCCAGGCGTATGCGGTCTTCGTCACTCCGTTGCTGCGCTTGAAGGCGGTCTCTTTCCATGGAAGAATGTTCGCGCTCGCTAAGCGTCTGTGCTTGGAGTCGATCGCACTCGGTTGAGGCTGCCAGGCTGGCGAGGAAGGCCTGCGCCAGCATCTTGTCCGCCTCGCTGGGGGAAGACGCTAGAGCCATATGAAATCCGTTTTATTATTTTCCAAATTCCATTTTATTTTTTCCCAAATTCCATTTTTTTCGTTTTAATATTTCAGAATTCTGTATTTTGCCTTTTATGCTCATTTTACCATCAGAAATAGTGTCTAATAAGTGGGAATGAATAAATGTCCACAATTGAATAAGATATAACAGTCCATTTAATGTTTTTAAGTGCTGCAACTCACAAATACAGTTCAATTTTACACAATATTTTTCAATTAATATTGTGACAAAATAAAAATACATATTTCAAGTGTAAACAATAGATACAGCTAGCTACTACTGACATTATCACAATGACAATGTCAGTAACCTAGCTATATCTATTATATTGTGATGAAATATAGTAATGCATAATTTAGGCACCCTTAGTTTAGTTTATTTCGTTTATAAAGGACAGTGTATAATGGCAATCGTTTGCATTAAACAAATGGATGGGTGCACTAGATTTAGCAAGAAGCTATCATTTCCATCTATAGTCCTATGTACTGTAACATTTCATAGCTATTTAATGCAAACGATTGTCATTATACACTGCCCTTTATAAACTAAATACACTTAAATAGCTATGTAACGTTATAGGACTATCTATGGAAATGATAGCTTCTAGAAGTTCTAGCTAAATCTGGTGCACCCATCCATTTGTTTAATGCAAACGACTGTCATTATACACTGCCCTTTATAATCTAAATAAACTTAAACAAATGGATGGGTGCACTAGATTTAGCTAGAAGCTAAACGTCCTAACGTTATAGCTATTTAATCACAATAGTGTCGCAAGTGTTTTTGCGGTTCCAATCCACGGAACGTTGACAGAATTAGCAAAACACCTTATCACCAGAGGCATAAAAGTCATTAGGATACTGTTCTGCTCTGAATTGAGGGCTTATTGTGGAATTGTTTAGCTTCTTGATGTGAAGCAGCCAGACGCTTGAGCACCGCGGCTGTGTTGTGTGTAACACGCTGTAGAGTCCCCGTCTCCCCGGTCGCGTGTGCACCAAACGTTCCACCCAAAAACGAAATTTCAGTCCAGATTAGGCCAAATTCTGCAATATTCCACGTTTTGCAGTTGATTCCATTTTTATTGGTTAATTCCGCGATTCCGTCCGCGATTCCGTGAACGCGGATTTCATATGGCTCTAGAAGACGCTGGTTGAGGTGATCTGCTCCTGGTAGTACTCGTTGGAGATCCGTTCTCCTGTGGCGTATCGAGGAGATCCATCTCCGGGGTGCGCGTCCCTTCTTGTGGTGGGTCGGGTTCCATCCCTGGAGGGCTTTCTTTATCCTGGAGCTCTCCGGGGACTACTTCTTCGGTCTTGGCGGGGGGTAAAGTCATGTCAGGTCCCTCCTGGTCCCCACCGTGAGCTTGGTCAGTTACGTTAGAACCCACTAGGGTCTCTACTGGCGGGGTAGCCTGGTCGGTAGGGTCGGACATAATTTTACTATCTACTTTTTCCGCGTTTACCGTCTGTAGAAAGCTAGGTAGTATACTGGCAACGTAATCCTCTAAGTACTGAGGTGTCTGCCGTCTACGCTGCGGGCGATCTATTTTAGGAGAACCGTTTTGTGGAGTGTTCATCATTGGCCATGTCAATATTAATACCACTATATTAATATTACGCTAGTTACCCTCCGGCTCGAAGGACCAATTGTAACTGAGGGGTACAATTCCCTGACTGTATTAATAAGTATGGTATCATTAAACCACTACTGTCTTATGTACATTACTACTGGCCATACAGTACACAGGTATCTTATGATGAACACTTCCCACAATGACTCGGTTCCACACAAAACTGGATTTAAGTATTTATTAGCAGCAATGATAGTACATAATATACTTTACTTTGGATGCGCTTATAAGGCAAAGGAATGTGCGTAGGCAAATCAATAACGTATGTCCATTCTCATATTACGCAGGAGATAATAATACAACCTGAATCTTAGGAATTATATCTATGGTACTCTGGTAATATAGCGGGAGATACTGGTAGGGTCCCTCCGGTCGTAAGCCAGCAAGGGGAGAGGATTTGTCGGTAGTAGAGTCTGGGTCAACGATGATAAAGAGACTCCAAGTACAGGAGACGGTGCAATAATATCTTGATCCGCAGACGAATACAGCTGTTCTCCGTAGCATGCAGCTCCGCATGGAAGAAAGCTAGCCGGCCTCAGGCTTCTGAGAGGCGGGCTCGACGTGGCTCCTCACAGGGTAAATCCCACACAATTGTGGGTGTAGGCGATTCTCCGCTCCATCAATTACAGGACCAAAAGCAAATATAATCCAGCCGAAAAGGGCTATGCAGTCGTCGGTAGGTTATCCAGTGTACATGATCCACACGGTCCTCGTCTAGGGCCCCTCGGGTGAAAGCGCCAGGGTAAGCAGCCCAGCCTGGATAAGCACACTAGCTGGTACGAGGAAACGTTGGTGATGCTGGTCACTGTAGAACGGTAGCCGCACGATACACTATACATAAATAGACTATTACTGACTTAATAGAATAGGTCGAACTCGACGGTACAGCGTTAAACTCTGATACTTCAGTTATTAATTCGCACGCGGTCTCAATGCTCTATTTGGGGCCAAACAGGCCATACTTCACCGCACGTTGTATCGTGGGTGAGGCTTCAACTTATTGGGTAACTCTACTTCTGTATTCACCTGCGCCGTATTTATACGTTAGGTGAACAAACTAGTACCAGCTTTATTCCTGTCTCATATCCTTGCGCAGAACCGTTCATGTCCAGGCAAGTCCTTGGCCGTGACTTTGAACCAGACCTTGGAGGTATGGCAATGGCGCCTGGTGGACCGCTGTCCAATAGGAGAACGAAATATTATGGTCTGTACTAGGCTAAAGGGATATTCCGTGTATATGTACAAGGAATACACAAGGGATATCAAACGATATACAAATATTATGCAATATATATCAATCAATAAATATATATATTCGGTTTAATCTGATCCTTCGTAACAGATTTGGTATATTACACGTCACGGCTTATAAATAGCCTCACAGGAATTAGCCCTGATCATTCCGAAATAACACTCATATTCACCACGGTATAAAACGGGAACGTATGGATGGACATTTCTTTTCTTTTTTGCATCTTGAACGGAAGGTTCTTACTGTCAAATGACCATGATATTGTATCCATAGCTATAATATAAAATATAGATTTAGCTCTACAAACAACGTGACGCACAGTGAAAGTGTGTAATGGAAAGCTGTCATTCCAGCCACATTCCAGCCACATTCCAATGGATGTTAACACACATCCATGCATTCACGCATGTACAAATAGATACTTTTGGATGGTGTTATGTTGATATACTGTATTTTATGTAATACTGTGTTATTGATAATATTTGTTTTTGTTCATTGTCCAAATATTTGTTCAATTTGTACTTTGATGATTGGGTCAAATTGTTCAAGAAACTTTCAGGACACGAAAGAGAGAGGGGGGAGAAAGAGGATGGAGAGAGAGCAAGAGAGAGAGAGGTATAGGATGGAGAGAGAGCAAGAGAGAGATAGATAGATAGGATGGAGAGAGAGCGCGAGAGAGAGAGAGGGAGAGGGAGAGAGATAGGATGGAGAGAGAGCAAGAGAAAGAGAGGGATAGGATGGAGAGAGAGCAAGAGAGAGATAGGATGGAGAGAGAGCGAGAGAGGGAGAGAGAGAGGGATAGGATGGAGAGAGCAAGAGAGATAGGATGGAGAGAGCAAGAGAGGGAGTGAGATAGGATGGAGAGAGAGAAAGAGGAGAAGGGAGAGGAGAGGAAAGTGAGAGAAAGAGATAGAGGAGAGGGAGAGAGAGGAGAGGGGGAGAGAGAGGGGTGAGGGAGAGAGATAAAGGAGAGGGGGAGAGAGGGGAGGGGGAGAGCGAGTGAGCAAGAGAGAGACAGAGCATTAAATGTAATGCTACTTGTAACCAGATGTTAAGGTGTCTCTCTCTTCTCGCCCTCTATTTATTTCTCTCTATCTGTCTGTCTGTCTGTCTGTCTGTCTGTCTGTCTGTCTGTCTGTCTGTCTGTCTGTCTGTCTGTCTGTCTGTCTCTCTCTCTCTCTCTCTCTCTCTCTCTCTCTCTCTCTCTCTCTCTCTCTCTCTCTCACACACACTCGTTTGTTCTCTCTCCCCTTACTCAGACACACACACACACACACACACACACACACACACACACACACACACACACACACACAGTGTGTAGGCCTGGTGGTAAGCTGTGAGTATAATGATGTAGCTCAGTAATTAATCTGTACATTATTAATTACAACACACTGACCCGCTGTACCAGTGACCTCCATCAGTACTGAAGGAGAGACTGTGTGTGTGTGTGTGTGTGTGTCTGTGTGTGTGTGTGTGTGTGTGTGTGTGTGTGTGTGTGTGTGTGTGTGTGTGTGTGTGTGTGCATGTGCACGCTGATGTCCTAATGACTTTGGTTCCATGGCATAGAGGAGTGGTGTCACTGTGTTATGTTGAGTCAGTCCGTATGTTGAATTGTAACTGCAGTACCAATGTTCACCAGCAGGCTGCTCATTGTTTTCAACTATGTTGTGTGTTAGATTCAAGTCCTACTGTATGTTCTCCATCAGCAATACCAACTGAGTCACGTGACTAAGTCCTACTGTATGTTCTCCATCAGCAATACCAACTGAGTCACGTGACTAAGTCGCCTCAGACCTGCGCGAGCCAGTGACGCGGGAAGTGGGGGTGCGGCGGGTGCGCCAGCACCCCCTGCTGGCGGGGAGTGTAACTGCAACTGCAAGGTTGTTTTGGCTTTTATTCCATTGTAATACCGAGGCTACTCAATGTCACAGAGTGGAGCGGCACTGCAGATTTACCCTACTCTTGGAATTCATTGCCAGATCCTCATAGGGGCGCTGTCTCGATAATGCAGTGTTATTAAAGCAGCGTGTAGCCGACGCATGAACAAGTTGGGATTCGAATAGACGCGGCCTGGAAGCATCAACGCGGAACTGGAAATCCGTTGGTAAAAAAATAGCGGCCTGGAATAGTTTTTGGGATGCTCAGACAATTCGCAGTAAAGGAATATATCTGCGGTTTCCCTGGCGGATGGCGAACAAGCCAGCAGAACTATCCGACCGAGCCCCCGGGAGGGTGGTCGAAGACCTTTTGCATGTCGGCGATGTTGTATGCGGGGAACGAATTGCAGAGGGAGGACTGACTGAAGTGGAGAGCTGCCTGTTGCCCATTCTAACGCAGGAGTCCTGGACCCTTGAGCAGACCCGACAGGTAAGGTAAGCGATTTTAGATGTATCACTTTGGAAGTGTGCGGCTGTTGTCCGAATACTAGTGAACATTGAAAAATAAAGGCACGATGTTCTGTTGCGGGGACATGGGGCTCTCTGTGCGGGGGCGCAACAACAGGTGGGGTAGGCTGGGCAGAGATGTATGCATCAAAACGGTTACATTGTTTGTCTCGCACGCTCCGCAGAGCTGAGCGTGAGAGCGCGGAGTTGGGCAGTGGTCTCCTCTAGTGAACGAGAGTGAGTGGTAAACCTATGACGTTATTATTATATCACTTATCTCAGCACCCCCACTGCTGACTGACTTCCCGCGTGCCTGGCGCGAGCTGGTAGTTGAAGTATGATCTTGTGGTGTCCCTTGTATTATCGTATTATTGTATTGTGTTTTGATTGTTGTGTTGTGAAAAAAGATAAAATAAAAAAAGATTTGATAAAAAAAAAGTACAAGTACAGTCTATGGAGAAACCATGGCACTCCCCTGACTAAAAATTGTTTCATACGAAAACGTCTGGATGTCATTTTGCCAAATCAGCATGGCTGTGAGTCTAAGGGCTAGATCCACAAAGAATGGATTGCACGGAGCAAGTTGCACCCTTACTTATAATTCATTATGAATTGAAAATGGGGGACCCTGATGTAAACCAGAGGAAAGTCTTTCTCTGGTCTGCATCCCCTTAACAATTGTGTGTATTGAGCCGTACTGTATTGTACCCATTCTGCAATCTGTTAATAAAACTTTCATTCAATCAATCAATCTGCACAGTGATTGATTGAATGAAAATTGTCGGCAAGTGTTCTGGTGAGTCTGAACAGGACCAGACTCAGAACTTTCATTTCATTCATGGACTCTAGAAGATTCACCTGTGTATTTTGAGTTCTCCCTTAAAGGGACAGTGCCGCTTTTTTGTTGTGAATAAATTATGCCCTTGTTTTGGCTAACTCTGATTACCTGTCTGTGTCGTGCAATTGGGGTCGCATTACAATCCCTAACAGTAACATTAGATAGCTGACAATTACACTTTTAAATGGACAAACATCATGTGTAATTCATGGCACAATTCAAACAGAATCATAATATTATTCATTTCTACAGTTTTTTCAAGTCCACAAACATATGCTGTCTCAGCTCTGCACTCTAATTGCCTATGGTTATCAGTGACCTCAATCTCGTTTTCCCAGTAAACTAAGCAAACACAAATAAATGGTAATGACTGGCTGACTGACTGACTGACTGACTGACTGACTGACTGGCTGACTGGTTGGGGAACTGGCTGATTGACTGGCTGACTGACTGAATACAGGTGAATACCTGAGTAATTGACTGACTTGAGGTTTGTAGTAGCTTATCTAGCTTCTCCCAACTGAGATGAAGGGAAGTGAAGAGAAAAGAAGAGTAGAGAAGAGGGAGATAGAGAGAGAATAAGATAGAGAGGAGGGCAGGAGGAGAGGGGGTGTTGATGATGAGGTTGGGTACAGCAGGTAGAGGGAGAACAGTAAACAACAACAGGTAGCGTAGTGAGTGAAAGCTGAGATAAATTTGACTGGTGAAATTCTATTTAATGAATTCACCATACGGCATATCGCTGTAAAACAAATGTCAACCAATGCGCATTAAAGAAAAGAAAGCTGTTCAACCGCTGATTCTAGCAATATATCATAGTGAATACAGTGTCAGATCATTGACTCAGATGTTGTACATTTGTTCTTCATAGACTAAATAGGCTTTCAATTAGGGATGCACCAATACCGATACTGGTATGGGATATTGGTCCGATACCAGGCTAAAATAGAATATCGGTATCTGAGAATTTTCCTGATACTAAAATATGATGCCAAGAAACATGTCTAACATAGGGTTGCACGACACACCGATACTAGAAAAGTATTGAGAAACGGTCCAATAGCAAGAGCTAGTATGGGTGGGCACCAAAAAAACCGGAAGTAAAAAAAAAAAATTACAGGAAATATATTTTTTTATATAGCTATATAGCAGGGGGGGGGGGGGTGAAGGGGGGGTTTCACCCCCTTGGAGGATTTTTTTTGTCAAATCAGTTGTGCAATAGTCACTTTTGGTGAGTTGTTTCTATACAATTCACTTATATGGTATTTAGGTATGACACAGGACTACAAAAGCATTTAGTATAGACATGTGTCAACAGACTAAAGCAGGGAACCACAATATTTTGCATACAAATTATGCTGAGCAGAATGTAATATCATAACTGTCTATTATTTTTCAGCATTGCATTGCACGTGTCCAGAGTTAATTATATTGATTTGTTCAATTGTTTACACTGCTTTTTTATTCTATTTAATTTTTACTTCTCAACTGTACTATAATTATGTCACCTGTACCATGTCTTATACTACCTGTACCCCCCCCCCCCCCCCCTCCCCCATGCTGCTATGATGCCTGCATTTCCCCATTGGGGATCAATAATGGAATATCTTATCTTATCTTACACGTATTAAAGATTTTAAATACCAATTTCACAAACATTTCAATATCAGGATTCAAGTGTGTCAGAGCATTGTTCAACTTACCATAAAACTTAAAAGCAGTGACTCCAGTTAACTAAATTTTCCTTCTTGTCCTTGATGAAATTGTTCTTCTGCAGTCTAGTGCACACCCTTCTCAGTCTGTCGTTGCACTTGCAATTCTAACTGAAGCAGTTAAAATGAGCTGCTTGGCTATATGGTTGTCAATCATTTCGCCATCAGCTGTGACTGGTCGGTTCAGAACCCACATTGAACTTGAGAGGTTATGTATCCTTCCGTTACCGTTAGTCCCCTGTGTAACTAACCAACATTATGCATTATTATTAATTTGAGGCATATACATATCTTCTGTATTGTATATTGCTATACAGGCATATATAGCAACCTATAATTTACTCTTTGATGTCCGGCTCTGACCTTTTTTGATTGATTGATTGATTGAAAACTTTATTAACAGATTGCAGAATGAGTACAATACAGTACGGCTCAATACACACAATTATTAAGGGGATGCAGACCAGAGAAAGACTTTCGTCTTGTTTACATCAGGGTCCCCCATTTTCAATTCATAATGACATTTATGACATACACGACAACATACAGATATATATCATGACATTTATGACATACATGACATACAGATATACAGTACTGTTACATTTGTGACAATATATGCACATATACAGTACTGTTAAACAGAGATCCTAACAGAAAATATATACATATGAGGGGGAGGAAACTGTACATAATTTCGGAGGGGGTGGGTGGGTGGGTGGGAGGGGGGGGTTTAGACATTTACGGGGGCCAGGTGCTCTTTGTCTTTTTTTGAGAGTGGTTTTGAAGGTGGGATTCAAATATTTTTTTACGGCTGTGGGTAGGGCGTTCCACATTGATGTGGCATAATTGCGAAACGTGTTTAGTCCCACTCCCTTGTTTGAGCCAAATCTGGGTTGAATATGAAAGCAGTGAGGGAAGTTTGTCTTCTTGAAGTTGTTCTGAATCTGCAGTGCACCCGGCTTCTCAGTCTGTCGTCGTTGCACTTCCAAATTGCAATCAGCGCTGGAGTTGTCAAGGGTTGCTTCTTGAACCAGTCAAAATGCGCTCCTTGGCTACACCTACAATGGTTGTCAATCATTTCGACATCAGCTGTGACCGGTTCAGAAGAACCCACATTGAACTTGAGAGGTTATTTATCCTTTATTCATCAGGAAGGGCACAACTCTATCAGCTGAGTAACAATGTTCATCAAAGTGTCGAGTGCTACAGTGTAGGTTAGTATATTAGGACAAGTGCATGATGACAGTAAGGTTAGTTAGGGTTATATCTTTTAATAAAAAAAAATATAATAATAAAAAATTCAACTGGGGTGGCACCTCAGGGGCACCTGAGATTTCAGGGGGGGCACGTGCCCCTGGTGCCCCAGTGGTAAAATCACCCCTGCTACTGTGTATCGATTCACGTGAGATCCAACGGTGCCAATTTTCGGTAATGCAAAAAAATGTAAAATAAAAAGTCCGATGACGTCACGTTTTGTTTACCGCAATACGAAACCGCACGTTAACGTCAACGACACATGCACAATACATGTTTTCAAACTCTATTTGGGTGTTTGCAATTCATGGGGAGTCTCATATGTCTCTGATATCTTGGTACTGTGGGCAGGTTGTTAGAAAGTGTAGCTCAGTTTCCACCTCTGCTCTGACATGGCTGTTAGCCTAGCCTTTAGAGGAGAGGCTCCGATTTAATCCGGGACACAGACATGCAGCCAATGGGACACTGGCTCTGTTCATGGTCACGAATGGATTCCAGATTCATTTATTTACTACAGATGACAAACGTGTTGTTTCTGTTTTTCTTTTTGACATACTTGCGCCACACGGAACAACTCATCACTAACAGCCCAGCATCATATTACTGTAGCCAGTCTCTTGAAACACCACTATCTCCAAACTGCCACTCCTCTCGAAACTTTCTTTTGTTATATGCTCTCGCTATAGATACAGAAATAGTTTAACCTCCGCTCACCCTGCCAGCTGCTCTACCTCAAACTGACTGGAAGAGTATGATAGAGAAACATAGAGAGAGATAGGGAGAGAGAGAGAGAGAGAGAGAGAGAGAGAGAGAGAGAGAGAGAGAGAGAGAGAGAGAGAGAGAGAGAGAGAGAGAGAGAGAGAGAGAGAGAGAGAGAGAGAGAGAGAGCAAGAGAGAGAGAGAGAGAGAGAGAGACAGAGTAGAGGTGGAGAGAAGAGAGAGGGGAGAGGGGAGATTGATAGAAGAGAGAGACAGAGAGGAAAGAGGAAAGAGAGATAGATAGGATAGGTTGAGAAGGAGGAGGATGGAGAAGAGAGGGACAGACATAGGAGAGGTGGAGAGAGAAGAGAGAGAGGAGGATAAAGAGACAGAGGTGAAAGGAAGAGATGAGAGAGACAGAGAAGGGAGGTGGAGAGAAGAGCGAGAGACAGAGAGGAGAGGTGAATATAAAGGAGAGAGGATGGAGAGAGGAGAGAGACATACAGAGTAGAGGTGGAGAGACGTGAGGGGAGGGTGATAGAGAGAGACAGAGGAGAGGTGGAAAGAGCAAAGAGATAGTGAGGAGAGGTGGAGAGACAGATAGGGGAGGTGGAGACTGAGAGACAGAGTGGCGAGGTGGAGAGAGACAGAGCGGATGTGCAGAGAAGAGAGACAGAGGAGAGGTGGCAAGAGGAAAGAGAAATATAGAGAGGTTGAGAAAGAAGAGGATGGAGAGGAGAGGAGAGAGACGGGCGAGATGGAGAGACAGAGGTGAGTAGGGACAGCTGGATAGATGGAGAGAGCGAGAGGAACAGATGAGAGGAAACAGTAAGTGGAGGTAGAAGTAATTAAAGGGGAACTATGTAGAGCTGCCGCGGTTACCGCAATACCGCGGTATCGCTGTTACGTCACGCCCACCGCAGTGTTTAACTGAATACCGCATCAACGCTGTTTTTTTATAATAATACTCTCAACCAAAGCAATGCAACGGAAACACTTTGATTGACAGTCGAATCTGCCAATTACGTCACACCGCTTGCACCCGCCTCTGCTGTTACCACCAATCGGCAAGCGCCTATTCGGTTTTTACTTCCTGGATGTTAGCCATTGATCACAACAAGGCTAATATAGCTCCCCGCCAGAGTGGACTACCAGAGCTCCAGTCCACAGGAGTACTAAACGAGGCATAATGATTTTACTGCAACGAATGTTATAATAAAAGCCCTTCGTTCTATACACTTGTCTGATTGAAAACTTTATTAACAGACCGCAGAATGGGCACAACTCCGCACGCTCTGAGCAAAGGAAGGAACAGAGATATGAATTGAGTAATGCTTGCCTTGCTATGGTCCGGTAAATACGCTGATGTTATTGAACGTGTAACTATATAACGTTAATGCCACAAAACGAATGCCTTTGTTAATCATAAGTAGTAACTTTATAATAATAATAATAATAATAATAATAATAATAATAATAATAATAATAATAATAATAATAATAATAATAATAATAATAATAATAATAATAATAATAATAATAATAATAATAATAATAATAAGAAGAAAGGGTCGGGGGCAGGGGAGGAAACTAACTTTTTGGCTTACCAGCCAACTGGCGAGTATCTGATTTTTTTTACCAGCCAAACAGATTTTTTACCAGACAAAAAAAATCGCTAATTGTGATAATTACTTCTTTGTATGTCAAGCCGTGTCAATGTTGTGTATGCATCTGGGTAGGCACACTGTGCCTTTAAGACAGCACGGTGGTCTTACGACAGTGCTGTGAAGTACCGTCAAGTGTTGTGGTAACGTCAGTTGGGTTGGTGTGCTGTTGTGCACAGTGCACTGGTTGAGCTAGCCCCTTTCGTGACTGCGATGTGCAAGCCAGGGGCTTTTGAGCATGAAATAAAATGTCTAACCTTACGTCGTAGTCCGGTGCTTTTTTGGAAACATTATAGTCATAACAGATACACCTAGCTGGCTGCTTTGAGAACACAGGGCTAACGTTAGCTAGCAAGCAGCTATAGCTAAAACGCTAACTAGAAGCGAACCACTGTATACAGTTCCAGTAGACTAACATTACACCTCTGTGATTTAAATGTGTCCTTAGTAACTTATACTCGAGGGTTGTACTAGGGTTGGATGCAGTTCCCCGTTGGTCAGTCTGTCTGTTTTCCATCTTCTGCTGTGTTTAACGTTATCAGTTTGCGAGTGCTCCTGATGGCTAGCCTAGTACCGCGGGACTTTTATTATTATATGTCCGCGGGTTGGCCAGTACTGCGCAAACGTTTATTAAACATTATATGTCCGCGGGTGGTCTTGTGCAGTGCTCTCGTGGCACTGTCAACTAAAGCGAACACTCAGAAGACGCGCACCGTTTGCCAGTGCAGTGATTGCAGAATGTTTTATTTTTTTGTATACTCGCCAGCAGGGGAGGAAACTAACTTTTTGGCTTACCAGCCAACTGGCGGGTATCTGATTTTTTTTACCAGCCAAACGTAAAAAATACCAGCATTTGGCCAGTAAAGTGGCCTAATTTCCTCCCCTGGTCGGGGGGGTAACCACCGGGCGCTACCAGCCTACCACCCCTGCCCGCGACACCGAGTGAACGGCGCACGACCAGAGGGGAGACTTCAAATCCGTGTTTCACTTTCAATAACGAATGCGTGCTTGCCAAATCCCAAACAATATTCATGCTGCAAAGTCATCCTCTAAAGATAGACATTTAGACTAGAGGCAGGCTATATGCTATAAAGAGTAGACTACTAAAAAAAATTAAATAAAATGCATTCCAATTTATTTATTTTTTTTGCTGTTATATTGCGGCGGTATGAAATATTACGCAAATTTGTGCGGTAAGGAAAAGATCAATACCGCGGTAGCTCTAGAATTATGTAGCTATTTCTTTCACTATTTGGGCAATTTTACACATTTCCTGTGAGTCTATGGAACACATCTCTAAGGTTAAAAAAAATGCATTGTTTTGTATTTCTAATCGAGTACTGTAGAGCACCAGTTTCTGCACTTCCAGATTCCAAGCTGTTTTTGGCTGGGCTCCGCCCATACTCGCAATGCTCTTTGAGTGTCAGATATCGTTTTATTTTACAAACGTATTCAAGAATAAACATCATAACCATGTTACAACAGCAGTTATAATGTATATTTTCATCAATATGTTTGTTTACCAATAGGTTAAAGTGTTATTAGTGAGGATTTTAGTTTTTGAAAATGTAGTTTTTGTGTCGCGGTGATCTGCCATTTTGAATTACTGGCCGTTTGGGAAATGTAGTAATTTTGAGTCATTCTGAGAAGAGGACATCCAGAGCTTTCAATGAGCGTTGGTATTTTTAAAAACTACACTTCCCAAAGGCTCTAGCTTTCTTGACAGAAGGTGCAGCCGCGGAGGTACGCACTACGCAGATCATTATGCAAATAATTCGTACATCGTCACAGGGGACCTAAATTCAGAATGGCTTAGTTCAGTGGGGGAGGATCTCGTGACATCTGAACTGGAGGAATGCGCAAATATGAGAACACACATTGCTAGAAAACAATGCAAACCCCTGGAAAAGGCCATTTATAAGATAGTTCCCTTTTAAGTATACTGCCCCTATTGACTTTTACAGCAGAGCTGCCGCTGAATTTACGAGACCAGTCATTGCTTGGCACTGTGTGTGTGTGTGTGTGTGTGTGTGTGTGTGTGTGTGTGTGTGTGTGTGTGTGTGTGTGTGTGTGTGTGTGTGTGTGTGTGTGTGTGTGTGTGTGTGTTCATTGATAGTATGATTAAAGGGATAGTTCCAATAGAGCAGAGCGTAAAGCTATACGATTTATAACTGGTCCAGTCTCTCCATCTGTCTCTATAACTGATTGTTTTGTTTCAGTGTTCTGTTTCCTCTGATCATAGCTGACACGTGTCTCTGTAGACTCGTCAGGTACCTGACCTGGCTTAACTCAGCATGGCATGGCCTGGTTCAGACACAGCTGGGGCAAAGACACCTGGCATAGCATGGTATGGCATAGAATGGCCCAAACATGATAGTTGATGTGTGTGCAGACAAGGGATGCTCCAATGTCAATTCCCCCCTGCCGATATGATCAAGTCTCTACCGATATGTCCTCTTCCTAAATCCTCAATTTGTTCTCTGCTGTTCTTTGTTGATCACCTTTCCAGCCCCTCCACTTCTCCTTCACCTACCTCTTCATCCCTCCATCCAGTATATTAGAGAGAGAGAGAGAGAGAGAGAGAGAGAGAGAGAGAGAGAGAGAGAGAGAGAGAGAGAGAGAGAGAGAGAGAGAGAGAGATAATAGTCATTGAGAGAGACACAAATTGCTTATATTATTATTTTTATTTTATTTGTGTCTGTTCACTGCTGTGTTCACTGTCTTCTGAGCGATATGGTCAGGATATCATATCCCAATATCTTTCATAATTATGACAATATTTGAAAAATAGTTCATAATATATATATTCTTTTAGCAGTGCAAATACACATTTTCCTTTGACCTTTTTTATCATGGTGCTTTTTCATTCAAAAGTATTATATTTTAATACAATTTTTATCCCAACCTCTTCATACTACTGCTGCAAGGAGCAATATTTAAATTTAAGATATGTACCATTTATATTTACAATTTGTATATATTGTTGTTGATACTATTATACAAATACTTACCTTTGTATGGATCCTTTATGGATTTAAATGTATTTCAAACATATCTGTATTAAATATTCAGATACTTCCCAACCCACCAGTATTTCATTATCATCAGTCTCTTACAATGAGATGTTGATTAGGGGACGTACACAAGAAGCTATAGGTGGAACGTCAGAAATTAAAACAGACTTTTTCACAGATAGGATGTATTGACATTTCTTTATTGGGACCCTTGCGATTAACCATCTCGTCTCGGGTCCGCAAAGACAAATACAGTTATTATATTTTGACAATCTTATATATATATATAAAAAAAAAACTAAAACAACAACAAAAAGAACAGAATAAACAACACCAGCCAAAAAATAAATAAAATAAAAAGCATACAACAGTAACATGTCAACAACAACAGCAATGACACATAGCACATAATGGGTTCATATATCTGTTATTATGATATTGAGGTCAAAAACATGAGGTCGGATGTTAGACCGCTCTAATATTGATACATAGATTATAGCATCATATCTTTTGTCCAATGACCCCAAGCTAATGATCTTGAGTCTATATTTGTCAAGGTACTGGGCTGGAGAAGGACTCAGTACTCAGCCTACGCCTCTGTCAGCAGTGAAAACGTGTGCTGTCCCATTTTAATCATGTAAAATATGGGATCATCTGGAAATATCCTCTGTTTATCCCTCTCTCTATTTCTTCTCATTCTTTCTCAATTCAATACATTTGTCTTTATTGGCATGGCTTATTGCTGCACATATCACCAAAGCATGTTTAAACGATAAAAAGCTAAATATGAATGCCAGACCTTTGATTGATCTACCCGAGGACCCGGGGGGCAGCTTTTCAACTGCAAGGCTGTGGTCTAGACCAGTGGTTCTCAACTGGTCTAGCCTCGAGACCCAACATTTTCTTTAGTCATTAAGTCGCAACCCAAATTTTTTAACCACTATGATTTATAAAAAATTAAAATAAATTGCAGTAATACGCAATCTTTCATGCACTGTTAACACTTTGACGACCGTTCGGCGCCGTCTAATATGGTGCCAGAGGACAGAGGTTTGTTTACAAACCGATGTACTTTCAAAGAGCTTTATATATCATTTATAGTATTGCTATCTGTCCATTCTCATTGTCACTTGAGTGCATAAACCGTGCCTTCATAATGGTTTAAAGAAAATAAAAATGCATCGGTTGGTTGTCATTTTATAGCGTCGTGAATATAAGGTATAACACACTTTTCGTCTAGGCTTTTTTCCCGGGAGCTTAGATAATAGGCTAAACGTTGGCGCCGTTATATCAAACGCCATTTCTGCTGTATATATACGAATGAAATTAAAAAAAAAAGTAGCATCCGGACTATTACAGAGCATCTATGGATGAAATGGGGGCGGCGGGGAACGCCGATTACTATTATTGATTTGCAATACAGTGTGCGTTAGGGGTGGGAATCACCAGTTTCATCATGATACGATACGATATCGATTCTTTGGACAACGATACGATATTTGCCGATATCACAAAGTCTCTCACGATACAATACGATACGATTAGATTCAGGTGCCTGCGATCGATATGAGATGATATCATATGCCCATTTAACACAATCATTAAAAAAAATTGAATGGATTTTTTTTATGAGACTCGCCACAGGATTTTCAAAATAAGAGTATCGATATGAATCGATCTTATTACATCGCATCGATCCGATTCGATCGTTGATAATTACATCGATGTATCGATCTGGATCGATGTATCGTCCCACCCCTAGTGTGCGTTCAATATAGCATTTTCATTGACCAATCACGTTACGTTATAAAACAATGTCCAATCCAGCTGTAATTTGGGGTAATATTATCCTACCGTCAGGCCATGTGATCGCCGGCAGCATTTCCTCACCACTCATCGGATTCTGGTAGATCGATATGCACATTGGCTAATCATAAATCCCATTATGCCACGCTGAAAAAAACGCTCGGTAAACTAATCCAAGATGGAGGATGTTCGGATGGGATCAGGGAACTATGATCCGCCCACAGGACTGTACTTTAAAAAAAATAAAAAAAATGCACAATGATACTGCAGTGGAGTGATGGCGCCCCTAAGCGGGTTAGGCCGGTACTGCATGTTTCGAAAATCAAATATCTGTAAAGAGGCTGGTAGTGGATCGGGTACCTAAGAAGCGCTATAAATAAGGAATAAAACAATAACAACTCGTCACGTATATACTCGTGGCTCTGGTCCACATCGCGCTTTTTCAAAACCCGTATATATACGTGGACGGACACCATAGTGTTAAAAACATGAAATAAACACAAAAAGTGCAACAAAAGTGCAACTAGGGCTAAAAACCCAATGAAATTAAATAATAATAAATAATATATGCTTCTTAGCAGATTTCTTAGCTTAACATAACAGACCTAAGTTTGGGGGAACTAATGGGATAACTGGGGTTGCAACAAAAGTGCAACTAGAGCTAAAAACCCAATGAAATAAAATAATAATAATAAATAATTATGCTTTTTAGCAGACTTCTTAGCTTAACATCCCAGGGAACTAATGGGATAACTGGGGATGTTGTTTGCTCCTGACAAGAGTCTCAAAGTCTGGGGTGATGGTAGACAAAGCAACTGAGGTCATGCTCAATGTCCAATCTGTTCCTCTGCTTTGTCTTCAGCTGGACCAGAGCTGAGAAGCCACTTTCACAAAGATAGGTAGTGAAAAAAAAAGAATTACAAAAGAAAATCTAAACTTTTTTTTCTTTTAACTTTTTTTCTTTTCTTTTTTTTACACACACATCCGCGACCCACTCAAAATGGCCCTGCGACCCATTTTTGGGTCGCGACCCACCAGTTGAGAAACACTGGTCTAGACTTCTGTCAGAGTTCTTCTGAGTTGTGGATCATCACCATGCTGGTGTACTGTTGATGTAGACAGTGAGCACTGCAGTTTGCTCTTTGCCTTTGTTTGTGTTTGCTGATATGTGTTGCCGGTATCCAATGGAGGTTTCCTGTAAACAAAAAAAACTCTTATTCACATTTCCGCCCTAATAGACAGTTTTATATTGTTATTCTATAGTCTACAAGCTGAATACATTTCCTATCTCATATAACCTTTACAAAGTCAATGGGTCTCATTCTCCAACGGACTTACGACAAAAGCGCGGTGATTGATTGAATGAAAATTTTATTAACAGATTGCAGAAAGACTTTCGTCTTGTTTACATCCCCATTTTCAATTCATAATGAATTTAAGTAAGGGTGCAATTAGCACCGTGCAATCCATTCTTTGTGGATCTAGCCCTCAGTGTTTAAGAACGCTGCTGTTGGTGAGGATGTTTTTAATTTTACCATCAAAGCAAGACTGCAGGTATTACCCACTAAATACAATCTGTCCACATGGTATCCTCCAACTCACAGTCCATTCTGTTTAAACCATCAGGATTCACAACACCTAGAATCCATTGCACACATAACAATTGGATGTAATGCATACAAACACCTGTACATCGCTCGTCATGACCGTATTGTGGACATTGTGTCTGATGCGGTACGGAACATATCACCATCTAGTGCAGCAATGTACAAACATGCTAGAGTGCAACCAGAGTGGTTTGGCCTTCCCAACGATGTCTTTGCTAACATACCAAATACACCGGATGTTGTTTATGTTGACACCAGCCACAGGGAGGTGCTGGTCATAGAAGTAGGCTGTACCTTTGATCTGTACATGGACCAGGCCTTCCGGGACAAGTATATCAAATACCAACCACTGCTCAATGTGATGGCCGACCTTGGGTATAGGTGTAGATATAGTGTACTTGTATTCGGAATTCTTGGCCACATACAAATGCACCATGACCGGTCTGAGAATTGCTGCAATGTCTAAAATAAAAGCCAAACAAATTGCCAAATATTACTCTGTCTCAGCTATTATTGGTAGCTTAGCCACGTGGAGAAGGAGGTGCTATGTGTACCCTTAAGTGTTCAGTGCTGCTTGGCCCTGATACATTTGATTTATGTGATTACTGTTTATGTAATATCATTTGTGGAACCAAATAAAGTATTCATGTGGGTGTGCGCGCGCTGCGGCAGGTGGCCACGAGCTGTAGTAGCCTGTATATATGATGACAATACATTAATCTAATCTCATTTTGATCTGTCACAAAGCGCTTCTGCCACTGTTACGAATGGGGGTAGTGTGGAGAGGAGAGAGAACCCAATACTGCAGACAATGATGATGAGAGGCAGAGATGGCAGGATTCGTGTAGATAATGACTTTACTTTAGTTCACCAAGCACTACATGGAAATAGGACAACAACGACGCAGCCGTGCTGGTACGATAAACAAAGAACTTGAGAACAAACAAAAGAAAATAAACGGCGCAGCCGTGCTGGCACTAGAACAACGAACTGGAGAAACATCAAAACACTAACACTTACTAGAATGAAACAAGGGAGAGCAACGACGTGGACAGGAAACTGGAGGTAATGACGCCACAACGAGGAGAGGGAGACACACACATATATACCCGACTAATTAAGATTGGCAACAGCTGGCCAGGCCAGTCTAAAACGCAAGCAAATAATCAACTAGAAACATAAGCATAATTACAACAACACCAGACAGGGGAAAACATCACACCAGGGAAGGGAACGTCAACAACGACAACACACATAGAATTACATTGCTCAAACTATTAATTACATTAATTATATTTATAAAAATAGGCAAAATGGTCGCCTGCATCATCTGATGATGTCCACTAGGTGGCGGTATGATACCACCGAAAGGAGGTAGTGAATGTCCAGTGTTGTTCCCCTTCTTAACCCAGGCCCCCCAGGACCTGGGGTCGTTACACGCCACCATTTTTACACGGCTGCATCGCATCAGTTGCTTTTTGCAATTTAATTTGCACACGGCACAAAGCCTGGCTTATAAGGAGCTCTCGGAGGCGTGTCTTGTATGCAAATGACCTAGACAGGAATGCGCGTTCATAGTGACATTCCTCATCACTGGCATCCCAGCTGGGATTGTTTGGGCCACTTAACCCTTGTCACTCACTGGTACCGTTTTCTACTTTCTTGAATTTTTTTGTGTGTGTGTGTGAGCACAGCGGTGTCTGTGTTTATTATTATTTCATGAAATTGGGTCCATATCTTCATTTTACATATATTTGCATTATGTCAAAAGATTATGATTTGAAACGCTCTAAAACAAAAGTTATTAGTATAGGGTAACAACGTTGTGCCTGGCGTCCATTTTCATCAGCACCACTCCCATGTTAAAAGGCATTTTTTTATCTGCACTCATTCGTTCAATTCTAAATAGAATGATCAAATGCAATCTCTCTACACACTGTGGTCAATCTAATTATTAATAATGCTGTTCACGATGTAGAAAACACAGTGGCGCAATTGCTCTACACCCCACTTTGCCGGCCACTAAGCAGGCAGGGGGCGGTGATCATGCTGGGGAATGTGGCTGAAAGTGCACCACTCTGCTCCGGTGGGGGTGGGGGGGGGGGGGTGCGAGACAGCGTTCAACACAGAAGAACCATATCATCCAACTCGCTCCACCTCCCTCTCCCATATCGCATGTCACACGCTGAAAAAAGAGCCCCCCAGGCCCGCCTCCGCTTCTATGAGGAAGTCTCACTAGAGCATTCACGGAAGTGCTCTGGTAGTCGGCCGACAGCGACCTGTGTTCAGAATTATACCGGGAGATTGAGTAATGCTCGCCCGCAGAATATATTAATAATAATCAGCGGTTACTAACGTTTAGCGTTTCCGCTATTTCTGACCGAATTAGTCAACCTTTCTTTTTTATAATGACAGATTCTTATTCACAGGGATTTTGTCGAGTTTACACACGCTGTAATGTGGTATCAAAAATGTATAGAAATGTGATGAATATGACTGTTTCTCAGTTTTTTTCAATAAAAACGGACGTGGTATCAAACAAACACGAATTTAAGTGGTTAAAATTTGGAAATATTTGTAATTTGTTACAGATATCTTGAGATTAGGCTATTAATGTTAATCATGGGGGACATTTTTTTTTTAAATAGTAAACAGTGAAAATTATATGGCTTTGATCCAAGGCCCATTTTTGTCAAAATCCTAGGGAGACACAAGCTTCCCCACGCATTGGGGAATCAGAGTGATCTTGTTGTCGGTTCTATCTTAGTCGGTCCCAAGATGTTGGAGAATGAGACCCAATGTTTACATCCCATCCGTGTTACGTTTCTGTTTCGGTTTTGGCAAAGAATGAATCCGACCTCCTTTGATTGACAAAGCGCTACAGCCCAGATTTCATCAACAATAATGCTCTCTCACTCTCTGTGTGTCTCTCTTTCTCTGTCTCTGTCTCTCTCTCTCCGTCTCTCTATCTCTCTCTTTCTATGTCTCTCTGTCTCTCTCTCTCTGTCTCTCTCTATGTATCTGTCTATCTTTTTCTGTCTCTCTCTTTCTCTGTCTCTCTATGTATCTCTCTCTATATCTCTCTATCTGTCTGTCTCTCTCTCTGTCTCTATGTATCTCTCTGTCTTTGCCTCTCTCTCTCTCTCTCTCTCTCTCTCTCTCTCTCTCTCTCTCTCTCTCTCTCTCTCTCTCTCTCTCTCTCTCGCTCTCTCTCTACCAGTGTTGAAGGGGATCAGTGCCCAGAGCCTCTGAGTTACCCTGACTGTTCCTTCAGCCATCACTACGGCAACATCCCCATCTCTGGCTCCTGTGACCCCTGTGACCCCTACAGTACTACCTCCTCCTCCACTGGGCCCCTGGGACCCTTCCACCCACACCCACAGGTAAAGAGACTAAACATACACCCCCACACATGCACGCGCGCACACACACACACACGCACGCACGCACACACACACGCACACACACACACACGCACACACACACACACACACAGGGCAGAAGAGAGAAAGGAAAGAGGGAGGAAGAGAGAGGGAGAAAAGGAGAGAGAAAGAGAGAGAGATAGAGAGAGAGAGAGAGAGAGAGAGAGAGAGAGAGAGGGTGCTAACATAATGTTATTTGAGGTATAGCAGTTTTGATACCTGTATATTTAACTAAGACAGCATGACAGACACACACACACAACAATGAGGACTAGTACAGAGGCCTGGTGGAGAGCTGTGTAGGGTGGAGCGACAGCAACCACCTCCAACTACACATCAGCAAGACCAAGGAGCTGGTGGTCGACTACCGGAGAGGTAAGAAGAGCCCCTCCCACCAACTCCCATCACCATCCATGGGGATGAGGTGAAGATGGTGGAGATGTACAAGTTCCTTTGAGTACACCTGAACCACAAATTAGACTGATCAGACAACACAGAGTCTGTAGTAGCCAGCGTCCTCTACTTTGCTGTTGTATGCTGGGGAGGCTACATCAACTCAAGGGACATCGCCAAACTGACCAAGCTGGTGAGGAAGGCTAGCTCTGGTGGGAGTCGAGCTGGTCAGACTAGAGGTGGTGGCAGAGTGGAGGATGAGAAGGAAGCTAGCCACTATCCTGGAGAACCCACCCCCTCTATGAGGAGCTAGCCAAGGTGTGGAGCACATTCAGCCAAAGACTCATACCTCCCCAACACTCAACCAACTAACTGCCTCGTTCATGCCAGCAGTCATCAGGCTCCACAACCGTGGGCAGGGACTGCTGCCAGCAGCCGGAGAACTAACAGCGGCAGCACTCGAGAACTACTAGGAATGTCTGACCACTAAATGTGTCTGACTCTTAACCACCAAACTGCACGGACTACAACGTATGACATATATCATGCCAGTTAGGGTACCTTGTGTATACTGCACCGGTGTATACTGTTTAGTTTACTTTACTCATAGTATTCAGATTAAAATTCTTTATTTTCCATATGTATTGTAACATAATATAACTGATAGGGCATATAGACCTTCATATGCACCAGAGTTCACCAGCGCTATATTTTTCTCATATTTTTGTATTCAGATCTAATTTGATTGCGTATATTTATGTCTTTCTACTATTACCCTGCCCATACCTGTACTTCCCCTCCCCCTCCCCCATTCTGCTATGATGCCTGAATTTCCTCAAGGGGATCAATAAAGGAATATCTTATCTTATCTTATCTACACACAAATACACATGCACACATACACACATGCGCACACACAGACAAAGGTATCAGCATACACACCAATATGCATACACACACACACACACACACACACACACACACACACACACACACACACACACACACACACACACACACACACACACACAAAAGCAGATGCAAATACAGTGTCATGTAGACTGTGCAGGCTGACCACCTTGATTGACGTGCACTTATACATGTAGGCACTTAAAATCAATCAATCAATCAATAAATCAATCAATCCATCAATCAATCAATCAATCAGTCAGTCAGTCAACCAGTCAGGCTATTTGCAATCATGATATTACAAATATTCACACTATTTGCCTCTATTGTAAGTCACTCTGTGTAGCTTCTGGGTGTCTGGCTAAAGTGTAAATGTCACCAGTAGACAATCACCCCCCCCCCCCCTCTCTCTCTCTCTCTCTCTCTCTCTCTCTCTCTCTCTCTCTCTCTCTCTCTCTCTCTCTCTCTCTCTCTCTCTCTCTCTCTCTCTCTCTCTAGCTCCCTCTGTGTGGCCCCAGCTTTGCTTCCCAGGGGGGTTCTCCCATCTCTCCCCCCAGCCCGGCTAGCTTGGCCTGGGCACAGAGGAGCCGCCACCAGCCTGCCAGCCTGGCGCTCCGCAAGCAGGAGGAGGAGGAGAGCAGACGCTGCAAGGCCCTCTCTGACAGCTATGAGCTCTCCACAGACATGCAGGATAAGAAGGTACTATTAATACTACTGTATACTATACTATACTATACTATACTATACTATACTATATTATACTATACTATACTATACTATACTATACTATACTATACTATACTATACTATACTATACTATACTATACTATACTATACTACACCCTCTCTGACAGCTATGGGCTCTCCACAGACCTGCAGAATAAGAAGGTACTATTAATACTACTATTAATACTACTGTATATACTATAATACTAGTACTACACCCTCTCTGACTTGAGCTCTCCACAGACTTGCAAGATAAGAAGGTACTATTGTAATACTACTATCAGTGTTGGGAAAGTTCACTTTCTACATTAACTAGTTCAGTTCACAGTTCACAAATTTTAAAATGAACTAGTTCAGTTCATAGTTCATAATTAAATAATGTTGGACTAAAGTTTATGTTAAACTAGTTTATAGTTTATAGTTATTTTTTCAATACGTTGCTGCAAGCAATTATTTGTCAAAATTATTGCCACAATCCATATAGAACCACAGACAGCAATCAGAATACTGGCATTTCCATCACACTGTGATTATTTATCAGTGTTTCC